>NW_018128036.1:250273-251036 GCF_001952655.1 Monopterus albus
CTGATGAATGAGGAAAATGAGAGGGAAAGAAGGGGGGAAGAGGTGAATATTGTAGAGCAGGAAGTAGCAGAGATTAGAAAGGATGAGGTGAGGAAGGCTCTGAGGAGAATGAAGAGTGGAAAGGCTGTTGGTCCAGATGACATACCTGTAGAGGTGTGGAAGTGTCTAGGAGAGACAGCAGTGGAGCTTCTATCTAGTTTGTTCAACAGGATTTTAGAGAGTCAGAAGATGCCTGAGGAATGGAGGAGAAGTGTACTAGTGCTGATCTTTAAGAACAAGGGTGATATGCAGAGTTGTAGCAACTACAGAGGTATAAAGTTGATGAGCCACACAATGAAGCTATGGGAGAGAGAAGTAGAAGCTAGGCTAAGAAAGGAAGTGGATATCTGTGAGCAGCAGTATGGCTTCATGCCCAGAAAGAGCACTACTGATGCAATTTTTGCCATCTGTGGCACCAACTCAACCAAGGGCTCTAACCATCAGGGTGGTTCAGTGTCTTGCCCAAGGACACTTCGACATGTGGACTGCAGGCACTGAGATTTGAACCTTCAACCTTCCATTTGGGAGATGTCTGCTCTACCCACCACACTGTCACCTCCCCGGAGGAGTACGATAGTAGTGAGATGTGCTGTAGGTCAGAAAGAGGAGTTCAAGGTGGAGGTGGGGCTACATCAAGGATCAGCTTTGAGTCCCTTCTTGTTTGCTATGGTGATGGACAGGTTGACAGATGAGGTCAGACAGGAATCTCCGTGGACAATGATGT
>NW_018128036.1:251652-257257 GCF_001952655.1 Monopterus albus
TGTTTTGGGGACAAGGTCAGAGAGGCCAGATTGAGATGGTTTGGACATGTGCAGAGGAGGGATAGTGGTTATATTGGTAGAAGGATGTTGGAGATGGAGCTGCCAGGCAAGAGTTCAAGAGGAAGGCCAAAGAGGAGATATATGGATGTGCTAAAAGAGGACATGAAGTTAATTGGGGTGAGAGTAGAGGATGCCAAGGATAGAGTTAGGTGGAAATAGATGATTCACTATGGCGACCCCTAACAGGAGCAGCTGACAGAGGAAGAAGAAGTGTAGCAATGTTTGCTTTTTGTAGAATTCAAACATAGAACTGTAGTGTGAAAAATTCCCCAGTGGACTTCACTGGATGCAGCCACAGTGTACACACAATATATTGGTGATTTGTGCTACCGGTCCCGCTTCACCATCTATGGGGCCTTCCACATTCACCATGCCACAGACTGCTGTGTCCTTCTCATCGCTGCCCTGTTAGCTTCCCTTGTTCTTCGCCTTTATGAGGACTTCTCCAGCTTTTTCCCTATGACTCTCCTGGTGCTGGCCACTCGCTGCTCCTCTCCTCCCTTTCATTCCATCATTCATTTATTTCCATCATTTGTCATTCCCTGTTCAATATTCTCTTCCTTCTCCATTCATCGGGCACTAGACTGCCTGCTAACTTTCCTCCTTTCCTGGTACTGGAATACCATCTGTCCTCTTGCTTTCGTTCACCAAGTGGCCATCTTCTAATTCAACAGCCCCTGTGGGCCCACCAAACAGCCTTGTGGGCTTCCCTAGCACCACAACAGCAGATGACGCAGAGAGATGCTCCACTTCAGCTCTACCTCCTTCATCCTCCTAGCTGTCTCCACTGCACAGTAGTGGTTCTCCATTCACCCCAAGGTTAATCACTTCCCTGAGTCCACTCCATCTCTTTTTTATGACCCAGAATGCAGACCCGGATGAGAGTCTTAGAATTTAAGTGGTTTAATACAACTTAGAAGGACAAAGGAACAAAGGGGGAACCAGATGCTCAACCTGACAGCACAACACAAATGGGTAAGAAAAAAGACATAATAAACATACTGTAGATCTGTCAGGGAGTGATGAAACCAAGGAACCAAACTAAATATTTCCAGAATACAGAGTCCACAGATGAGGCAGGGGAAATGTCCCAAAACTTACAAGAGTCCACAACAAAAGTTAAGCAGGTGTGAGGATTATACACTGAGCACAGGAGACAGAAGTCCATAAACCGGTGACAGAAGCAGCAGGGTAAGTGAGCACAAAGAACAGAACTTGGGAACAGCCGATAGGAACAAACAAGGCGCAGAGATCAGATGAACCAATGAGTGACTGAGGGAAGGGAGGAGAATATAAAGGCTGGAGACCAGGGAATAATGAACAACAGGTGGAAACAATGAGTGGTGATTATGAACTGGAGTAAAGCTGAGGCAGGTGAAGTGATCACTAAGCAGGAATTTTAACAAAATAAAAGCACAAAACAGGACATGAGTCTAAAAACCCTAAAACTCTTAGAAGGTTTTGGGGCTTTGCTAGTGCCAGAGAGTGGCATGGACCTCCTTAACCTTCCCCAGAACTGCCAAGCACACAAGCAACCAAATATATTGTTAGAAGGCCACAATCTGCTAATCCCTGGACATAGGAATAAAGCTTACCTCTCACACTAAGGTGGCATATTTGAAACATATTAAAGCTCCAAACACAGCTTGAGGTTGTATGATGGAGATATTCACTCAGTAATTGACTACCATGAACCTGCAAACAGAGTTCCCTGCAGACCTCCCTCTTTCATGCTATTAATCCAGGATAAGACCCCAAACCTCCCAAATAATAGCAACCTGCAGTTATTGTGGCAGCTACCCCCTTAACCCTCAGATGTTACCGTACTGAGAAACTTTTATAAACCAGTACACTCTGGCTCCTTGCGGAAGTGTTAACTTTAGTCTGAAATAACCAATGAAAGCTGTGTCACTGGACACTTAAGACCATATTTGTTTTGCACAGTATTTAGTTGACCTAAGATGTTATTAAGGACAGGATATTTAAAGAATAGGGTGTAGTATGTAACAAGTAAATAAATGGATGTTTTAGATGAAATCCTTTTCTAATATAACTTTCTAAACACCGCCTCCCTTCGTACAGCCAGCCGGTTTGTACGAAAAGTGCTGCTTGTGTTGTCACCATGAGGTATCCGCAGCCAAGCAGTTTGTTAACACCGCTGGGTTGCCACTGCCTGTTTTAATTTTCTGAGACACTGTTCAGAAGGTTAGCATACTATTAATACTATGAATTGCAAACCCTTTTCTGATGTATCTGTCTAAAAATCATTTTAGCAGTTCAATCTGGGCCTTCTGTCAACCCTGTAAACTGTTATGCACCGCACACACTCGCTAAGACTTAGGTAATCACACTCACTGGGAATTGGGTAGCCAAACACTGAAAAATGTGTGTCTTAACCATTACCACTTAAAAGTGTTAAGTCACCAAAATCATAAAGAGTAGGTGAACATAAGAGACAAGAGGGGAAAAGACTGGAGATGGTAGTGTGAAGTAGAGTGGAGGGAATTTTCAGAGATGATTGAAAAATACACCAAGCTTCCAACAAAAAGGGGCAGGAATATAAAGCAAGGAGAAAACAGAGGGGGATGTACTGAGGATGGGAGGAAATCAAGGCTCTTAATTGACGTGTTACGACTTGAAAGTGTAAGTTGGGAGAGGGATGCTCTTGAGTTTTAACAATGGGGAGAATGACAGGAAAGGCAAAGACAACTCCACATGAAGAAACGTTAATGGAGAGAGCGGGAGGGAAAGGGAGCAAGCAGTTAAAGAGGGTAAAGAAGACAAAGTTAGGGTGAGGCACCTTTGTTTTGGTGTTTTGGAAAGACTGGTTGAAAGGGTGGAGCTGAGTCATTTTAAGGCTGTGCTAGCAGAATGACCTTGCAGTATACAGATCACTGTTGTGTGCATTTTTGTACATGGGTTTGTGTGTGTGTGTGTGTGTGTGTGTGTGAGTGAGAGAGAGAGAGAGAGAGAGATATAGTTTGTGTGCACTTTTCACAAGTATAACCTGGGCCTGGGCCTAAAGCCATTAGGGCTCAGTCTCGCAGCCAATCAATCACTCTGACACCTCAGTAGGGGAGCTGGATGGTCATTCTTCAAAATGCTGTGAGCCCACCTTGCTCATTTCAATTATCACTCCAATCATTCAGTAGCCAAGACTGAACTTCCAACCTCCTGCTGCCAAACCTCAGTCCAACCGCAGCATTTGCTCATTTGTTTGTTGTTGGTGCTCCTTTCTGCCCAGTGCAGCCTGTTAAAGATGGAGCTGCTGTTCAGAGAACAAACACAGATGTATTATGGTGTGCTGTGAATTTTGCTGCTGCGTGTTGATATATAAAAACAAATGAACTTCATCTGAGGCCAAAGTGTGTATTCATTTTTGGCTAAAGAATACAGGTTTGCTCTGTAAATCACATTTCCTGTGTTCTCGCTGGGAAAAAAGAATAGGCATGCAGAGGGAGAAATACATATTCAATAGTATTTGGTTTTATGAGGTACCCTTTGAATCAGAATGACACTGTTTACTGTCTTTACATAAACACAACATTTCTGTGAATATACAATGAAATCATTTTATTTTAGGCTTGTATGCATGAAGCAGTGATGTGACTGCTGCCATTGGCAGATGGTTTAGTGTGTGTAGAGTGACATTACCCAACAATAAAGAAAGTTAATAGTAAAACACTGCTGTGTGAAACATGCTCTGATAAACTGTGCACCATTTTTGTCTGCTTATTTCAGAGGGGAGCACACACAGCATATTGCATCATTGGCTTTGATTCAGATGTGGAAACAATTTTCTTATTCTTTTAGCTGGAACCCACAACTACTTTCTGACAGTTTCATTTTCCATTGTTTTTTTCTGGCATTGTTTCTGAACCCACAGTCAATGTGTTTGTGGCCCAACTCCTCCTTATCACATCCCTTCACCATCAATTGTTCAGCATGTTGTTTTATCCATCCAAGTTACACGGGGAAGTCATGGTTAATGATGCCTCTCAAAACTGGAGCAATGCAGACTTAAAATCCCCACAAAGGGCACAAGCACACTGACCCTCACATGGACTAATGGTGATTGGTTGTTTGTATGTAGGGTTACATGCAATTCGTTGTTGTACTTTCAAGGGGATTAAAGGGTTAAGCTACAAATGACAGCCAATCTGAAAATCTTACATGTTGCTGTTCATTATGTCAGTTTATATTATATTGTCCAGCCCTAACAAAAAAACAGCCCCCAGTGATATACTGCACTAGGTCAGCTGTAGCGCAATGAAACACATCTGCAAATTTCATTTGGGACTTTTTTTTATAGTTCACAGAAACTTTGGACAAAGTACCCCTATTTTTGTGTGTCCACACTGCAGGCACAGAGATTGATGGTAGTTCTTAGAATGCTGTTTTCTCATCTCATCTCATTTTCTTTACCACTTAATCCCAAACGTGGTCGCAGGGGGGCTGGAGCCAATCACAGCCGACATCGGGCAAAAGGCGGGGTAAACCCTGGACAGGTCACTGGTCCATCGCAGGGCCAACACGCAGGCGAACAACCACACACACACATTCACTCCTACAGGCAATTTAGAGTCACCAATCAACCTAAGCCGCATGTTTTTGGACAGTGGGAGGAAGCCAGGGTACCCGGAGAAAACCCATGCAAGCACGAGGAGAACATGCAAACTCCGCACAGAAAGGTCGCAAACTCGGAACCTTGAATGCTGTTTTGAGAAACTAATGTTTGCTCCTGTTTCAGGGTAGGCACTGTCCACACACACTAGGAACCATGGGTGATGTACATGTAGCTTATGTTGACTGTAGCATTGCTGACTGCCATTTTTTTAAAACTGTGTTAGCCATGTAAACAATACTGATCATTACCAGTAGCTCCCTATATAATTAACATTAGCAACCTCAATCCATCCATCCATTTTCCTCCGCTTATCCGGAACCGGGTTGCGGGGGCAGCAGTCTAAGCAAAGATGCCCAGACTTCCCTTTCCCCAGACACTTCCTCTGAGCGTTGAAGTCCCCCAGTAGAACAATGGAGTCCCCAGTCAGAGCACTCCAAGAAGGCTGGGTACTCTGAACTGCCATTCAGCCCATAGGCACAAACGACAGTGAGAGACCTATCCCCGGCCCGAAGGTGCAGGGAAACGACTTTCTCATTCACCGATGTAAACTCCAACACATGGCAGCTAAGCTGGGGGGCTTTAAGCAAGCCCACACCAGCCCGCCGCATCTCACCGCGGGCATCTCCAGAGTAGTGGAGAGTCCAGCCTCTCTCGAGGAGTAAGGATCCATAGACCAAGCTGTGCGTGGGGGGCCCTTGCCTTCGACTGCTGCCTGATCCACTGTGCACCAGCCCCTTATGAATCCTCCTGCAGACGGTGGGACCACGGGAGGACGTCCCAACGTCACTCGTTCTAAGCCCGGCTGGGCCCCGTGGGAAAAGGCCCGACCACCAGGCGCTCGCATTTGAGCCCCAAACCCGGTCCTGGCTCCAAGGTGGGGCCCCGGTTGCGCCGTACCGGGCGACATCACAGTCCTTG
>NW_018128036.1:257305-269771 GCF_001952655.1 Monopterus albus
GACCTAGGACCTGTTTGTCTTGGGAAACCCTACCAGGAGCATATAGCCCCCGACAACATAGCTTCTAGGATCACTCGGGTACTCAAACCCTTCCACCACAATAAGGTGGTGGTTCAAGAAGGGGCAACATACAGTATATAAAAAAAAAATACTTTCCAGTAATGTAACGTTGCTATGTGTTAACGTTTGTGAGCTTGTTGGCTAATTGCTAAGAGTTGGCCAGCTCTTAATTTGGGCTCCAAATGTAAACAGAAAGGTATGTAGCTCTTGAGGGAGCTCCCCAGTGGGGTAGTCCCTAGAACCGTTAGGTGACTATAGTTGATGCTAAATGGTGTAGTCCTTATTCTTCAATACCTCTGCTGTCTGTCCGGAGGTTGTAATGTACAAGTGCAGCTCTGTTACTGTACATGTTGCAGTCAACCATATAAGCTGGTCAGCCTGCTCAAAGGTTTGGAGACCAAAGGATTGTTTGTGTCTCTATTCCATAATTTAATTTAAAACATTACTTTTGCCATGTTTTTGAGAGCAAAAATAAGTGTCTTTTGTGACTGCAGCTTGATTAAAACCCATGTTTGTACTTAGCATTCTTCCATGTAGGCACTGTAATCATAAGGGATAACACTGATCAGTGTGGCTCAGCATGCATGAATAAGGAAGTGTGTGGACAGCTGTGAGGCATTGCTACTTATGGGAATTCTTAGATACACCTCATTGTCACAAAGGGAGAGAGAGAGAGAGAGAGAGAGAGAGAGAGAGAGAGAGAGAGAGAGAGGAAGAGAGGGTCTTGAGCCAAAGTCTACTGTATTCACAATGAACAAGCGACCCTGTTACGTAGATCAATTTTGCCCAAAGGTAAAACTTTTCTTTCTTTCTCACTTACTCTTACTTTAATTCTGCCCAGAATCTTCTGAATGCTATTTATTTTTCAAGTGCTTTTTTCCCACACATTGGTTTCTTTCTTTAAATGTTTTCACAATTGTTTATTCCTGAAAATTGTTTATTTCATGTGCTATATTGATTAAATTGCCAATGTCACACAGTGGGGATTTGTATTGTCTTTATAAGTGGTTTTATCACAGAGATGATATTTGCATCTGCAAGCAGCCATGTTGTTTTTACAATATTCCAACCTTTTGTTCTTCCTATCCCTTCTCCCCACTTCTCTCTCTAGGCAATAGCTACCTTTCTAAATAATTCACATTTCAACACAGCAGCAAGAATGAGTAAATCAGTGGCCTATTTTTCTCACAGCAGATTTTGTTGCTTATTCAATAAGTTGGTCAACTAGAAATCCCAAAAGTGAGAAATAAATATTGAAAAAGTAATGTCCACTTCTGTGCGGGCAAGAGTGAAGATGTAGTAATGTCAGAGGTCAAAGAACTGGCAGGTATTACAGTGAAGTCACTGACCTTAGATCAGTGAATCTGCTCTCTCCTTTCTCCTCTGCATTTCTTACCATTCCCCTTCAGTTCCTGTAAATACAATCTCAAGCCATCTATCCATCCATCCATTTTCCTCCGCTTATCTGGAACCGGGTCGTGGGGGCAGCAGTCTAAACAAAGATGCCTAGACTTCCCTCTCTCCAGACACTTCCTCCAGCTCCTCCGGGGGAATGCTGAGGCGTTCCCAGGCCAGCCGAGTCCCTCCAGCTTGTCCTGGGTCTTCCCCAGAGCCTCCTCCCAGTGGGACATGCCTGGAACACCTCCCTAGGAAGGTGCCCAGGAGACATCCGAAACTGGTCCGATTGACCAGTAAATCAAGAGCTTTGCCTTACAGCTCCGCTCCTTCTTCACCATGACGGACCGGTACAGAGATCGCATTACTGCAGAAGCTGCACCGATCCACCTGTCAATCTCTCGTTCCATCCTTCCCTAACTCGTAAACAAGACCCCAAGATACTTGAACTCCTCTACTTGAGGCAGGAGCTCTCTACCAACCTGAAGGGAACAAGTCACCCTCTTCCGACTGAGAACCATGGCCTTGGACTTCGAGGTGCTGATTCTCATCCCAGCCGCTTCACACTCGGCTGCAAACTACCCCAGTGCATGCCGGAGGTCCTGGTTTGATGGAGCCAACAGGACAACATCATCTGCAAAAAGCAGAGACGAGATCCTGTGGTCCCCAAACCAGACTCCCTCCAGCCCCTGGCTGCACCTAGAAAATCTGTCCATAAAAATAATGAACAGAACCGGTGACAAAGGGCAGCCCTGCCAGAGTTCAACATGCACCAGAAACACATCTGACTTACTGCTGGCAATGTGAACCAAGCTCCTGCTCCAGTCATACAGGGACCAGACAGCCCTTAGCAAAGGGCCCCGGACCCCATACTCTTGGAGCACCCCCCACAGGCTGCTGTGAGGGACACGGTCGAATGCCTTCTCCAAATCCATAAAACACATGTCCATTACCCAAGCTGAAGTCACCGAGGTAGTTGAGAAGCTTCTCAGTGGCAAGGCACCGGGGGTGGATGAGATCAGCTCTGAGTACATTAAGTTTCTGGTGGTTGTGGGGCTGTCTTGGCTGACTGCAACATCGTGTGGCGGTGAGGACAGTGCCTCTGGACTGGCAGACCGGGGTGGTGGTCCTTCTTTTCAAGAAGGGGGACCGGAGGGTGTGTTCCAACTATAGGGGGATCACACTCCTCAGCCTCCCCGAGAAAGTCTATGCCAGGATACTGGAGAGGAAAATTCGACCGATAGTCAAACTTCAGATTCAGGAGGAACAATGCATTTTTCATCCTGGCCACGGAACACTGGACCAGCTCTATACCCTCTTCAGGGTGGCGGAGGGTTCATGGGAGTTTGCCCAATCTCAAGCCATAATAACAAAAAAGTTTTGTTTTTGGTTTCAGTATCTTGCCGAAGAATACTTGTGGACTGGAGAAGGGGTGAAACCACCAGCCTTCCGGTTAGAGGACAATGAGATCCTGCCATTCCCAGTAACTGAATTCTCCAAACTAATGTAAATAAAAAAATTAGGGCTGCAACTGTGATATCATTATTACTTTTGTTAATTAATTGTGTGGGTTATGATATGTACTGTAAATAGTGAAAATGTTCCAGAGGACAAAATAACATCCAACCATGGGGGATATTTACTAAGGTTTTGTGGTATGTGTTCATATTTATTAAGGACCCGCAGTGAGGGTTTGAAACACCACAGGAATGTTTGTGTTTGGTCTCATACAATATGTATTTTAAGGTGCTCCCGTTCAGGGACACAAAAATAAGAGAGGAAAGAATGGAAATTTATACAAATACCCTCAACACCCATTTGACCTCTTTTGTGACAGAGACCTGTAACTGAAATGTAAAATCAGGAGAAAGGAGGTGTAAAATCTGTGGTCCTGCTGTCAGCCTGGCAGCTGTTAGTCATATGCAGCCTCATCTGAATTAACAACATGTTTGAGGAGGGAGAGAGTGGTTGTAAAACTGCATCACTCATCAAAGGAGGATTTGAGGGACTTTGACAGGCTTTCAGGTCAAACTATGCCTCAATTACTCAATGAAATAAAAGTGACTGGCAGAAAGAAGACTGTGTGATTTTCAGTTCCAAAATATGTGTTACGGCAAGCCGTGTGTGAGTTGTTTTGGACCCAGCAAAAATGCAGATTCGAACCCCGGCTAGACAAGAAAAACGTCTTTAATGCTCCGCAAAAAACAAACAAAACAGAGCTGGTCTCGTCCGCTGATCTCGGGGCAGCTGGGCACACTGAGTTGACTGGATTATTGTTTCCCGGGGTGTATGAGAGGAGGAGCAATTCACACAAAAAGCAGTCCAAAACCAAAAAACCCTTTAAAACATGAGAAGGGCACAAAAACCAATGCAACAGAACTATGCACAATTACAGTTCACAGCGTTGAGAGAGGAGCGCAGATCAAACAGTGGTCCATAAACCTGAGGCCTTGACATGAACATGAAACGTTGTTACCAACAGGATAACACATAATAATCTGGCGACGAGGACGCACCAACGCTGACCCTATATACTGCTCCGATAATGAAGAGCAGGTGTGCCTCGTCGCCTGGAATGCACCCTCACCTGTGCGGGGGCGGAGCTGCTGGAACTACCTGTGCCTGCTACCGAGGTACAGGGGGCGGCCCGGGTCACGGACGTAACAATATGCTTGTTAGTTTCTTTAGTCACTGTAAAATTAGACCTTCTTTCATGCTTCATCTCGGTCCACACATGCACAGTGTCAGGAGATCCCCAGTGGTGGTGTATTAAAATGAACACTACTGTGGCTGTGCTCATTTATGGCATCAGTATTGGTAAATATGCCAATAAATTGAAAAATTGTGGTACCACATTATTTTGTGCACCTGACAGTAATGTGTTACAGGTTTTGTAAATATCCTGCGAAGAGTCCAAAATCCAAAGATATGCTGATTTATATACAGTATTCCATAGTACATTACAAAGGCCCCATAAAAGCAAATCCTTTTCTTCTTAAGAAATGATTGAACAATTCATTAATTAATTGTTAAAATGACTGATGTTTAATTTTGTGATGATCAGCGAATCACTGAATTTTGATCTGATGTCCTTATCAACTGTAGCCCTTCAAAAGTGGAAAATTAGTTGCCTTTTAAGCTCTTTACCTTCATTTTTTGCTGTGAGGAAGGTGAAAGGCATTGTGTAATTTTTCCTTCTCTAAACCTCTTTTTTTCGAGTGTGGGCTGAATGTGTTGAGCTTTGATTTGAGTGTGTTTTTGGTTTCCAATGTGATAAGATGAATACATGAAATTAAGAGATAACAACGCCTGCACTGACAGTCTTGTTAGCTGATCTTCTGTCTTAATAAATCATGTTGAGGCAAACAATGAAGAACACCCACATTAGTCATCACTGCAATAAAACAGAAGGAAATGGCCACTGAAAGAGAGAAAGAGAGAGAGAAAGATATTGTCTCTGTTTTGTTTCCTTGAGCAAAACAGCAAACTTGTAGCATTGTTATGTGGCATGAGGATTCTTTATTTACTTCCTGGTGATTGAAAAAGTGAGTCTGTCTTGGTACTAGAAATAGCAGCACCTCTAGCACTCCTATAGCTCATCTCTAGAGGATGGGAGGTGAGTTGAGCATTATACTCTTGACTGTCAACTTATCATGATGTGAAGGTATAAATGACTTCTTCCATCCATCACTCCCTCACCCTGTTTATTACCTTGCTTTTCCTTTTTTATGTGTATTTATCCCAAGAAGGTATTGCTCTGTTGCTTTCTAAATCAAATCCTCCCAGCTTATTTTCTCCACTTCATCCTTCCCTTGTTAATTGTTTGTTTTTACATTGACATCCCACTTTACTTGTTCTTTTCTCTTTATCTCTTGTTCCATCTTTTGTCTCACCTTATATCCTTCCATTCGTACTTTACCATCACTCTCCTCCCTCTTCCAATCTTTCCTCCTACATCACACATCCCTCCCTCTATATTTGCTCCTTGTGTTGGAGAAAACCCTTCACCAGCCTCTCCTATTGATTCCAGTAGTGAATATTGCCACCTTCACACCCACACCCTGGCTATTTTCAACCACAGCAAGCCATCCAACCAAGGGATGCTTTCCCTTGCTTGGTTTGCTAGGGAATTAGCATTGTAAACAAAAACCCAAATCCATGTGTGGTCTTGCTGTAGTTGTAGCTATACAGTAGGAGCTGGAGATAGATGTGGGTGGCCTCAAGTACAGTACAGTAAGTACAGAGGTAAGAGGGCCTATACTGTTATGACCTTCAGGTTGTACACCTATGCAGTACAGTGCAGATAGCATCATAAGTAGGATGGCTGTAATAGCACTGCATAGTAAACCCATTGTTATTCATATTTTATAGAAGTTACTGAGCAGTACTTGATTAAGGAGGTAACAAACAGACATATGTCTAGATGTATGCACAAACACACAGACTATGTGTAGGCATATGTCTTATATACAGTATAAAACATACAGTATGGATAACAAAGGATAGTTTTATTAAGTTATTTGAATGTAGTGCAACACAAAAAAACACCTTTTGTTTTTAATAGGGTGTGAACAGTTTACTTCTCAAAGTATTGTAGCCAGTGGTGTATGTGTAGGAATGCCATCTGCATCTTTTGTAAATTCCCTCACATAGCATCTTGCCATGTGTCCGATCTCAGAATAGTAATCTTAAATTCAACAGAGACCTGAACAGTGGAACCAGCACTTAAAATTTTATGTATAAATTTTAAAGAAACTCTTCGGTGGGCCCACCAGCTGCTGGAGAGGCCTTAGGGGGCCAGTGCATTGTGTTTTGGGCAGTGGCTGGGGCTGAGTGCCTGGCTGACCCAAACCTCGGACACTAAGCGACGGGCTGGTGTGGGCTTGCTTATAGCCCCTCAGCTCAGTCATCAGGTGTTGGAGTCTACGCTGGTGGATGAGAGGGTTGTTTCCCTGCGCCTTCGGGTAGGAAAACGGTCTCCAACTGTTGTTTGTGCTTACGCACCTAATGGCAGTGCAGAGTACCCAGCTTTTTTAGGGTCCCTGTGGGGCGTATTGGATAGTGCTCCCACTGGGGACTCTGTCATTCTACTGGAGGAATTTAACACCCACGTGGGCAACAGGTGTGGTACCTGGAGTGGCATGATTGGGAGGAACGGCCTCCCTAATTTGAACCTGAGTGGTGAGTTATTGGATTTCTGTGCCACCAGGACACCCTAGGTCAGAGGTCGATGATCAACTTAGTCATTTCCTCTGATCATTGGCCATATGTTATGGACACTTGGGTGAAGAGAGGGGCTGAGTTGTCAACTGAACATCACCTGGTGGTGAGTTGGATTCGACGGTGGGGGGAAAAAGCTGAACAGACCTGGCAGGCCCAAGCATATAATGAGGGTCTGGTGGAAGCCCTGGTCAGAGAGGTCTTCAACTCCCACCTCCGACAGAGCTTCAAACAGGTGCCGAAGGAAACTGTGGACATTGAGTCTGAATGGACTATGTTCCTCACCTCCATTGTCGGGGCGGCTGCTGGGAGCTGTGGCCATAAGATCTCCGAGGCCTGTCGCAGTGGCAATCTGTGAACATGGTGGTGGTCACCGTGGGGATGCCGTTAAGCTGAAGAAGGAGCTCTATCAGACCTGGTTGGCTCATGGGATGCCTGAAACAGCAGGCAGGTACTGACAGGCCAAGCGGGACGCAGCCCTGGCAGTTGCCATGGCAAAAACTTGGGCATGGGAGGAGATCAGTGAGGCCATGGAGGAAGACTTTTGATTTGCTTCAAAGAGATTCTGGAGAACTGTCCGGTGGCTCAGGAGGGGGAAGCAGTGTTCTGCCAACATTGTTTACAGTGGAGGTGGTGTGCTGCTGACCTCAACTGAGGATGTCGTTGGCCAGTGGAAGGAGGACTTTGAAGATCTCCTCAATCCCCCCAACATGCCTTCCGTAAAGGAAACCAGGGTTGGGGACTTGGGAGGGGACTTGTCCATTACCTTGGCTGAAGTTGCTGAGGTAGTTAAGAAACTGCTCGGTGGCAAGGCTTCAGGGGTGGATGAGGTCCGCTCTGAGTTTCTCAAGTTTATGGATGTTGTGGGGCTGTCTTGGCTGACACGCCTCTGCAACATTGCGTGGAGCTCAGGGACGGTGCCTTTGGACTAGCAGACCAAAGTGGTGGTTCCTCTTTTTAAGAAGGGGGACTGGAGAGTGTGTTCCAACTATAGGGGGATCACACTTTTTAGCCTCCCCGGGAAAATCCATGCTAGGGTACTGGAGAGGAGAATCCGGCTGATAGTCGAACCTCAGATTCAGGAGTAACAGTGCGGTTTTCGCCCCAGCCATGGAACACTGGACCAGCTCTATACCCTCACTGGGGTGTTGGAGGGTTCATCAGTTTGTCCAACCAGTCTACATGTGTTTCGTGGATCTGAAGAAGGCATTCGACCGTGTCCCTCGTGACATCCTGTGGGAAGTACTTTGGGATTATGGGGTGCAGGGCTCATTGTTACGGGCTGTCTGTTCCCTGTATGACTGGAGTAGGAGCTTTGTTCGCATTGCCAGCAGTAAATCAGACCTGTTTCCACTGCATGTTGGACACCGCCAAGGCTGCCCTTTGTCACTGATTCTGTTCATTATTTTTATGGACGGAATTTCTAGGCACAGCCAGGGAGTGGAGGGTGTCTGTTTTGGTGGCCGCAGAATCTCGTCTCTGCTTTTTGCGGATGACGTGGTTCTGTTGGCTTCGTCAGTTCAAGACCTACAGTGTGCACTGGAGGGGTTTACAGCCGAGTGTGAAGCGGCGGGGATGAGATTTAGCACCTCCAAATCCAAGGCCATGGTTCTCAATCAGAAAAAGGTGGATTGCTCTCTCCGGGTTGGGGGGCAAGTTGCTCCCTCAAGTGGAGGAGTTTAAGTATCTTGGGGTCTTGTTCACAAGTGAGGGAAAAATGGAGCGGCAGGTTGACAGATGGATCGGTGCGGCGTCTGCCGTAATGCGGTCTCTGTACTTGTCCATTGTGGTGTAGAGGGAGCTGAGTCGTAAGCTCTCAACTTAGTGGTCGATCTACATTCCTACCCTCACCTATGGCCATGAACTTTGGATCATGACCGAAAAAATTACATCGTGGATCCAAGTGGCAGAAATGAGTTTCCTCTGGAGAGTGGCCTGGCGCACCCTTAGAAATAGGGTGTGGAGCTCAGTCACCTGTGAAGACCTCAGAGTAGAGTTGCTGCTCCTCCAGTTGAGGTGGCTTGGGCACCTGTTTAGGATGCCCCCTGGATGCCTCCCTGGGCAGGTATTCCAGGCATGTCCCTCCCTTGGGGCAGACTCCGGACACTTTGGAGAGACTATTTGTCCCGGCTGGCCTGGGAACGCCTTGGGGTTCCTTCTGAGGAGCTAGAGGAGGTATGTGGGGAGAGGGGAGTCTGGGAAGCTCTGCTCGGGTTACTGCCCTCGCAACCCGGTCTCAGATGAAGCGGATGAAGATGGATGGATGGATTTTAAAGAAAAGATAAACTTAAACTTAAAGAACTCTCTCTTTGCTCAACTGGATGTACATGTTGGCAGGGTTTTGCAGTGCAGTTATGTTCTTTTGATGGATTCATGTTAACTTCCCAATATTAATATGCGTTCTTGAACATGTATGATTTTATATTCAGTTAGCCAAATAACTTGTCTGCATAATAATTTTCATTTCATAGTATATTGGGAAGCCATGGAACCTCTTATAAAAAGATCAGATGTGAACACTGAACATCAACACTGCTGTCATTAAAAGGGCAGTTGTCAAATAATTTGAAGTGGGAACAATCATTTACAGAGATCACTCTTCAAACCTGACAGATCTGATTAGCCCACACCAGCCACTGTGGCTGTATTACTCCAACAGATATAGAGAGTACAGCCAGATGCCAGGGTAACGATGGCCATGGCTGCCATGAAATTTATACCCTGCATGAAACGAAGGTTGATGCCATTAAAAAACATTCTCATTCATTCCCAGCTCCAACTTCTTTGCTCCAATGTAAATGCAATTTAGCATAAGGATAATGGAAGTATTAGCACTTAACGTGCAATGATGCTTCTGTTGCCTGTAAGGTTATTATTTGTGTCACAGCGCCAGAGGGCAAATGTTTCAATCAACACCAAAATGGCACAAAAATGAAGCACTGAAATTGTGAGGAAAGTTCTTTTATTTTGAAAAAAGAAGACTAATAAAAAGATATATATTTCACTATATGAAATTTATTATGCATTAACGTATCAAAATAAGCATGTGCACATGGATCTTCCCTGTTTAGGAAAAACAGAAAAGACTGTCCTCAACTTGCCAGTATACAATATTTGTATGAAAAGATGTTACTATCTGATTGGTCCAAAACTGTTGGGGAGAAGTCATGGTCTAAACTTAACTCTCCCAAGATTGGTCCTTCAGTCCGTCCATCGTCCAATCATCCTCTCTACTCTAATGGTCGTGGACAGCGCCCTAAAAAGGGAGGAATACCTATACTGTCTTAATTCCTACATAGACACTTATGTCTTCCTTTGTTTCCAAGGAACTACTACATTTTAGGCATTGCTTTCCTGTTCCAGTAAAACTGCTCTGCCTGTGTGTGTGTGTATATTGCCCTGCCTTTGAAGTTGCTTCCTCTTCCTGGCCTCAGATCTAATCTCTGTTTCAACTATCCTAGGAATCCCAATAAACAATAGCTCCCCCGGCCCATTAGCCAGGTGGTGATAGTAAATTAACTGTGGACCCTCTTTGCCAAAGCTGTAAATCTAATGAGATTCAGTGTTTTAGTGAACCAGTTTCCCTTGATGTTAACCAGTGCTCCAGTTGGCTAACACACTATACTGACCAGTGATTCAGTGCACACATAAGGTGATATGTAACTACGTAACATAAACACAACTGTGAGATTAAAATATATAAACTTATGTATGCTATATAATAAAAGCCCTAACTAATTATATACATTTCTATCTAAAAATGAAAATCACCCTAACAAAATCTGCACTGTGATTTCGTCTGATAGATAATGATTCTATAGGAACCAGTGCCATACTGGCACCAGGTTTCAGTAGCCATCCCAAATGTTTTCACAATTTGGGTAGTATCCCTCATGATGGGTAACCCAACAGTACCTGTAAAACTAATGATATCACTTGTAACATCGACATTCAGGCTAGACACAACCCCTGTCTTGGGTATAATTAACAATGGGTTTCTAACCAGTGTCTTAGTATCACACTTTATTTTGTTAAATGCATTTTTGACCTGGATCTCCCATACCCCAACACAGACATGCAGGAAGGAAAGTGATGTTACTTTATTAAAAGATACAGCGGTATCAAAACCTTTCATGTAAGGGAAACAGGGTGGCCTCAGGTAGGGCAGCAAGAGCATGAGTCCACAACAAGATCGGCACAAAGGACAACACCTACAGTAGAAACAGGATAACCTGGCAGAGGGTAGGAAGAATGGATGGAGAAGGTCACATGACTGAGGTTAAAAGGAAAGTCTCAAGATATCTGGTGGATAGATAGAAAATGGCAGGAGACAGGCAGACTAGCCAAAATAAACAGGGCCGAGACAGGGATTTGGACACTTTGTGTACAAATATACTTCTTTACACACTTGAATAGAGCCCACATACATCTCCCTTCTGTGGTGGTCTCAAGCTGTGTTCTCTTTCTCCTGTTTATCACTTTTCCATTTTAACCCCCAGACATGGTGGAGCAGTAAATCAGAGCCCATACCTTGTCACCCTGTGATTACCTGCTGCAAAATAAAGTAACTGAATCCTGGACCAGGAAAATAGAAGCTATACACACAGACAGCAGTGTGTGTGTGTGTGTGTGGGGCTCCAATGCCTTGCAGCTATTCTTAAAAAAACATGAATGATGGCAGACTCAACCAGTGCCAGTAACTGTGTTTGTATATGTGTGAAAATGTGTACAGCTCTGCTCCACATCCACATGTGAGAATGTAATTGACTCTCAAAACCCATGGCCCATCCACCTGGGCTGATGCTAATCGCAGGCTAAGCTTGGTACTCAGCTGTGCCTCTATCAGATGAATGTCAGTGGGTAATCCCTCAGCCCGGAAAGTACAGCATCACCACAAGCCTTCTTCACCACTTGCTCTGCTACCCTGATAGTACCCAGGCATGTGCTTCACAAATACAGTGAGGGGAAATGAAGGAAATCCAATTAAAGCTTTATCTGTGACATTGGCCATTTGCTGAGATGAATGTGTTACATCATTGTTCTATTATTTGAATTAGTTTGATCTAAAAGGAAACAACAGAGAGGAGAGCACAATCATTTTCTTGTTCCTTTATCTATTATCACTGCTAGATAGAAAGCAGCTGGCTTGCTTTTCCTTTGCTTCCTGATCTCAATAAATAGATCAATATCATGTTTAGAGGGAGGTTTCTGGCTTCATTTCCAATCCAGGGGTTAATTGCACTGTAAATTATGGATTAAGTTTAAGTTTTATCCAGAACAAGAGGTCTTTGGTACGGACACATGTAAGAAATGTCTGGTTTAATTGATGATAAATCGTAATAAGTTGTGCTGTGTAAAACATAATAGAATCTGTAATAAACAGTAGGGTATTAGGTATAAATGTAGGTAAAAGGTATTATATTTTTTCAGTGAAATACCAGACAAAAGTTAAAAAATAAGTAACACAAAATCTAAGGCACTTTAAGCAGCAACAAATGCAGCAATATAATAAAAAAATATATAAGAATATAACAGAGAATGTATGCTGCATGGGAGCAGCAGGTGCAGCAGAGTCATTGTGCAATTATGCATGTAACACAAAATAAGTAACAAGATCTAAGACACTTTAAGCAGCAACAAATGCAGCAGTCAACAGTCAATGTGCAATTATGCATGTGCAAACTGAGAATGTAAACAGTACATCAAATATTGCCTGGTAGTAAACTCCTCAGCTGTTTAGGAGTCTGATGGCAGAGGGAAAGAGAGGTTTTCATTCTGGAGGGCCTGTATT
>NW_018128036.1:270158-272971 GCF_001952655.1 Monopterus albus
ACCAGACCGGCCACCTCCCTCCTGTAGGCTGCTTCGTCCCCACCAGTGATGTGACCTATCACTGCGGTGTCGTCCGCGAACTTTAGGATGATGTTGTCTTTTTGGGAGGCAACACAGTCGTGGGTGAACAGGGTGTAGAGGATGGAACTAAGGACACATCCCTATGGCGTGCCGATGTTTGTGATAATGCTGGCTGAAGCTATAAAATCAGTTAATTTCCTTTCTGAGATTTAAACAATCAAGCAGAACCATAGAAATTCTTGTAAACACATACATATGATCCTATTGCTTTCAGCTATTTTCATTAATAATATACAGTATTATCAGACAGACAGACAGGAGGCAGCAGGTGAGGCTGGGGAAAACCACATCCAGAACCCAAACAATCAGCACAGGCACCCCCCAGGGATGTTTGCGCTCTCCACTTCTCTTCTCCCTCTACACCAACCGCTGCACCTCAGGGGACCCCTCTGTTAAACCCCTCAAGTTTGCAAATGACACAATGGTCAACAGTCTCATCCAAGATGGTGATGGGTCTGTGTACAGATGGGAAGTTGAACAGCCTTATTTTCTTTTCTTATTTTCTTTCCTAAGTGCATATTCCTTCTTCTTGTTTCCTCATGGGCAGCACGGTGGCGCAGTGGTTAGCGCTGTTGCCGTAGCGAGAAGGTTCTGGGTTTGGGCCCCACCTGGGACCTTTCTTTGTGGAGTTTGCATGTTCTCCCTGTGCTTGCGTGGGTTCTCTCTGGGTACTCCAGCTTCCTTCCTCCAAAGACATGCAGCTTAGGTCGATTGGTGTCTCTAAATTGCCCATAGGAGTGCGTGTGCGTGTGTGTGGTTGTTCGTCTATGTGTTAGCCCTGCGATGGTTTGGCGACCTGTCCAGGGTGTACCCCGCCTTCGCCCGATTGCTGGCCGGGATTGGCTCCTCCCCCCCCGTGACCCTGTTCAGGGACTAAGCGGTAGAAAATGAATGAATGAATGAATGTTTCCTCATTGCCTTTATATACATGCACACTTAGAGCTATTGTACCAAAGTCAAATTCCTCATGTGTCCAACACACCTGGCTGATATTTAATATAGGTCACATGATGACACCTGTCCATGTTCAGTTAGCTAAAGAAGGCAGTGGAATTTGCTTGAAATCTCTGAAAAATAGTGAGGAAAACCCTCATAGTGAGTACGCTTAGTTTAATACCTCATCACTGATATTATTCATTGTTGATTTTTCCAACTGTCACATAGCAAGAAAAGTAAGAATAAAAGAGATACCTCACCCACATTTTTGTATTTTTATCTGTTTCTCTCCCTTCCCCCTGCAGATTACTAAGAAAAACTATTACTCTGTAATGTCTGCTTTTATTCTGGTACAAGGATGAAGGAGATGGAGGAGTTCTGTGGGATTTTCTGTGTTGTTGTTTAATCATGGTTTATCTGATGTCTAGTATATTACACGGAGTCATTCAAAATGTGCTGGTCTCTTCACTGAATGTGCTGACTTGTCTCTGCACTGAGTTTAGTTTGAAATGTGTGCACCAGTTCAGATGATGCATGTCTTATGGCAGAAGAAGAGTCAGCTGGCACCTGCAGGTATTGGCATATACTCACACATCTTTAAAGCTGCAGAACATCTGTCTGTGTCTTTGAATCTTTCTACCTTTAATACAGTTCTACATATTTTAATAGTATATCATTTTTCTCGTGAGATTGTACCACCCAAATTTCTTGTTCTCCTCTCTCAGCCTCCTTCCCACCTTGTCAACTGTCTCTTTTTATGTTGCCCCCTCCTAGTCATCATGATCATTGTAGAAATAACCTTTTAGTTTTTCTGTGTTTGAGAAATGGCTAGGAGGTTGCATTCAGTTGCATCACAGCAACAAAGTTACTCCATTTCTCACCCAACTGTTTTGTTTTCCTTCTCATACTCAGAAACAAATTCTAGTGTTCTACTGCACAACACATTAGAATTTGGTTCTGATGTATTTGTTGCTTGGTTTCTAATATGCATATACATGTGCATGTGTAAAGTGGGGGTGTGGGTGGGTAGTCATGATCGTGTGTAGGTGACTTTAGCTTCCTCATTAGGAGTACTTATCTTGACTGTGTGTACGGTAATAGAGACAGAAACTGGAAAGAGAGAAGCTAGAGAAGCTGATTTAAAGAGAGCAGTATGTCTGTCTGTGTGTGGGGGTGCAGAGGGTAGTTGGGGTGTGTGCTGTCACTTTACATTTAGGCACTGGATTCATGCCACAGCAGGCTAATGGACAAACAATCCATCCTGATCTACCATGCTCAATGCCAATCCCATTGGATTGGAGGGAATTGGATTCCCACACTGAGGGGTAAATTCCTTTCAATTTCAGGAACCCCATTAAAAGTCTTTTTCTGTCTGTTTCAGTCTCTTCAGCTCCCCCTCTTTTCCTCTCTGGAAGTTTTCCACTTGGGTTTGACCCCCAGCAAGAAAACGATCAGAAACTACATTTATTTATAGTCAAGCAACAAAGTCCTCTTGCTTGTGTAGAAATTACTGACTGTTGTCAATCAGAAGCAAAAGAGGCACAAAGGACATTAGAGCAAAGTGGTCAGGGTGGATGGATGAAAGTCTTCTAATCGTAACAGTGCAGTCACATTAACCCTTCTCCTAACCTAAATAAGTTGTGCTTGGGCCTAAACTTAACCAATCCTTAACCATAGCATTACAAGGTCAGTGTAACGGTACTTTTGAACCCGCAATGTCAGTGTGTTGATACTGACTTAAATTTAGACTGTGTCATTTAAATTGAATGACTTACACACACACACACACACACACA
>NW_018128036.1:273070-280341 GCF_001952655.1 Monopterus albus
TTCCTGCTGCTCCTAGTCCCCAGATTCCTCATGTGAACTTGACTTACTCACTTGTTTTGGACTCAGTGTTTTTCAAACTTTTCCAAAGCTAGTTTTCCCTGAATTGTTGGTCAGTAGCATGTCCAGGGATGAAATAATCTTTTTACCTGTAATATGTGGGGGTGGGTGATAATTAAGGTGCTTTAAGTACATTTTGTAAGTGATTGCAGAGCAGGCTATTGTAGATATGTCTTTGAATAAGAATGCAATTGGTTTGGTATGTATTTTCAGTAAACTATGTTGATGACCCCAGGCACTTGCCAATCTTGCTCAACTGCAAGTCCAGCTTGATCATAACGCATTTATAGGTGCACACTGTAACCATCGTCACTGTCACTGGCCTGTGATCAGCTCTTTCTCTCGTCTCTATTTGCAGCCTGGTCACATGCTTGCTCAATTATCATTCCTGTCTCACTCTCTTATTTATGGCTGCCTCTGTTCTGAGATCCAGCAGACACTCTGAAAACTGCGTACCTGCTGTGAAACTAATAATCATTCTTTGTGCTTGTTTGTTGTTTTCTCCATGTTTTCCATCTCTCATTCACATCCACTCTTTTTTTCCTGTCATGGTAGATGAAAAGACCTTTGAAAAGACCTTTACCTTGTTAGCATCCAGCCCCATATCTGCTTTCAAATCACAAGTACAGGGTGGGGGACCGAAGTGTGTGTCATTTCATTTATCATGCTCAGAAAGACATAGGCAGTTTAAAGAAGGTACTGTAGGTTGGTAAAAGGGAACACATACAGTAAACCATACCATGTGACATACAGTATGATGTCATAATAGTTAACCAAGCCTGTGGCTAAGAGAACGCAGGATATTGCATTGTAAACAAAGACATTGTCTGCTTGCCAGTGATGTTGGAATATGATCTACAATTTTTTATTATACTTTTACTATTCTGATCCTCTAAGTATCCATAAGATCCATCTCTTCTCCTGCAAAAGAGCTGGAGCCAGTCCCAGCTGTCACAAGCAAGGACAAGAATTAGGGTAGATCCTGGACAGATCACCAATCTATCACAAGGTTTCTATAATGGGAACATAATGAGTCATAACCTGGAGCTTCCCATACATGACCAGTTTGGTCTGTTCCGCTTTGATTTTCAACCGCAATTTTCCCAGTGTTGGTTATAGTTTACATGAGGATGGGGCAGCACTCCTTACATAAAAAATTAACAAAAGGTGGAATGCTCCTTAAAGACACAGCCAAGAAAATCTGCCAGTAATCTATGAGAAATTTATTAAAGAGCTGTTGAACAAGCAGAACACAACCTTGCAGAAATGTGATGTCTTTGCCATTTTTCCCAGGGTCAGCTCATTCAAGTTCATTTTTTTCCTCTAAACCAGTGACTTAATGTTCACACACCGTCCATGTAATGCTATGCTTGACAAGTGAGATACTGCTGTTTAACCATAGAGGGGAAAACCTTTCTCCCCCTCCCATTCCTGAAATTTGACCTAAGCAGACACAGGTAGAATGTGTAAACACGTGGATAGGCACTCGTCTGCCCTCGGGTTTGAACCCAGAGCCTTCTTGCTGTGAGATGACAGTCCATCATGGCACCCATTTGTTTCTTTGTGTTTCTGAATTTTCTTGCAATTAACTATATTTTTCTCCATTTTAGGTTCCTGATATCTTTTCTAAACCTCTTCTAAAATAACTCCCAAACATCAATACAATAAACTTGCATGTTTTAACTGAGCAGAGAGAGAGTGATGAAGGGAGTTAAATAATAGAGGGAGGAGAGAGCCAAAGAGAGCCAGCAGAAGGATGAATGAGATAGATGAGAGATTGCTTTCACTTCCAGGTCGCAAGTGGTTTCTGTCAAAGTGGTTTTCAAAGTGAAGCACTCCTGAAACGCCTCAGTGGGCTTCTTACAGCCCCTAATAACATTCTCACAACACTCTCATTACCTTCTCAAAACACTCCCCTGCCACTGAGACAGACACACACACATAAACTGATGCATAAATACACAAAATATACAAGCAGTGACATGCACAGAGCTACATATTCTCCTCCCTTCCCCACTACCACCCCTGTTTAACAGGGTAAATCTGACAGGATGGATTGTCTCAATAACACGGGGAGAGTGGGTTGGAACGCTGGTAAATAAATAACCAATGACAGGAAAAGAAAAAATTAATATCCATAAGAGTTATGTCAGGGTGATGGTCTGCATGGATTCCCCCTGTGTGTTTGTTATTCACAGGGAGCTGCAGAGTGAGAACAGGCCCAGTCTTGTTTATTAATTTGGTCAGAGTAATATTTCAATAAATCATACTGCGATAGTGGGCGGCACAGCAGTGTGGTGGTTAGTGCTGTCACCTCACAGCAAGAAGGTTCCAGGTTCAAGCCTGGGCTCTTTTCTTTGCGGCATTTGCATGTTCTCCCTGTGCCTGCGTGGGTTCTCTCCGGGTACTCTGACTTCCTCCCACAGTCCAAAGACATGCAGCTTAGGGTGACTGGTGACTCTAAATTGCCTGTAGGAGTGAATGTGTGTGGTTGTCTGTCTCAGCCCTGTGATAGCCTGGCGACCTGTCCAGGGTGGACCCTCACCCAAGGCAAGCTGGGACTGGCTCCAGCCCCCTCACAACCCTATTCAGGAATAAGAGGTATAGATAATGGATGGTTGAGATGTGCAGAGTCCGCTGGCATAGGACACACTCAACACTACAGTAAGCTGTTTTTTGTTGATGAGCTGCATGTTGGAAAGGATTTGTTGTTTCATGACATAAGGTGATTTTTATTAGTAGTTCCAGTGCATTCTGATCATGTGGTGTGAGTTCCAACATGAGATGGAGGAAAGCAGAAATTCTACATCAACACAAAATATGGCAAAAGAGTTTTTTGACATTTGGACAGGGATTGAACAGTTGGCATATAATAAAAAGGAGATTTGATGAAGACATTTTTTAAACACACCTTGCCATTATAGTTCCTGCTTTTTTGTTTTTTATCATGCATTGACAGTTTAATCTCTGTCTTTGTATGGATTAAACAAAGAACACATAAGATGTTTAGAGGCATTGCTGTTTCCACAGAGCCAGGTTCTTTACTCATGTAAATCCTGTTGGCCTTGGCCCCCTGCTTCCAGTTTTAATGCCAGGCTAAGCTAACCATGCACTGATTCTGTACCTTACTTTACAGACAGAGAGAATGGAATAAATTTTCACATCTCACTGAGAAAAAAAGTTAATCAGAATAATAAAAATTCGAATTACAATTTCACCAACAACCATTTTATAATGACTAATGTGCACTGTTTGATTAATTATTTAAGGAAAGGAGGAAACATTCTTTGTTCCATGCACAGAAGAAGCTCAATGTACCCATGTACCAATGTAAGAATGGCATTACAAGTTGTCTTATCATGGAGATGCATCATTACAGCATTTTGCTTGTTAAATCTGCAGTAACTGTTTTTTTGGTCACTTGGGAGCAGCAGAAATAAGTTTTCATCACTGCTGTATCATCACCTTTTGAGATGATATCACAAACCTGTTAGCAAACAGTTATAGTTTACATGTTTAGCAGACATGGAGTGACATTACCATTCAATTGGCATAATTCTGATATTCATTCTCTTATTTCTGTTTCTGGTCTTCACAGACTTGACAAATATCTGGGTTTTAATTGTTAACCAACTATTCTCTAGCTGCGCCTGTCTGCTGTTTGCTGCTGATTCAGTAGTGCACAGTGGGTTTATAGACCCTTTTAAATGGAAACGGCCACCTGCTGCCAAAACAAATCTGCTATGGTGTGAAAGGCTCTCATGCAATGCCATTATAGATCTGAACTCATTGATAGTGAGAAAGTGCCAGTTACTCTTGCTTGGCTGCTCATTTGCTCATCACCTCTCAGATCAGTTTTAGGGCCTTTGTCAATGATACTTCGCTTAGTGCATCACCAGCAATTCCCAGGGTTTTCATAGAATGTTTCAAGCTGTCTTCAAACTGTAGCTTTGGGTCTACTAAACTTTTAGTCTACTAAAAACATCCAAAATCATACAGCTGCAATTTAGAACATGCAAATCTGCACCTCTGTTCCCAGGCTGAATCAAACAAGAACATCTCACCCGCTGAGATGCCATGGCTTTATTTTTGATTGGCCACAGGAAATGAAACATAAAAAATTTAAGGACCATGATGGTGGTTTTTCATGTTTTGGCCAATTAACTGCAAATTATGTTACTGCTGGCCATTTTTCAAAGTTTACCATGAGTTTTTAGATTGATTTCCTTCCTTCTGGGCAGCCAGTGGCTTCACTTAATTTCAGTGTTATATGAGAATGAACATGCAGAGACCTGGAGCTTATTTGCAATAGGTAATCCATCACAGTGAACAAAGTTACTGTTCACTGTCCCTGCTGGTATAGTATAGGACACCTGAACATTCATGATCTGAGAAGGGGCTGCCAAAAAGCATTGCTTTTATCAACTGTCTTGTTGATGGATTACTGCTTTTTTACTTTCAAGAGTTGATTTTCACTCTCCAAGGAATTGAATGGCTACCAAAGTCTGGGCATTAGGAACACAATCTAAAAATACATGTTAATGTTACACAGGATGATTGGCTGAAATATAAAATTTAAAACGTGTGTGTTAAAAGATCATTCTGACTTATAACAATTTACTGTATATCTTCTTTGAGTATTTTTCATTAATATGAATAACATTTTATCCATCTGAGATCTGGAAGCACAAGAATAGTTTAAAGTCAGATGGATCAAGAACCAAACCAACCAAACAAGAATTACTGCTTGGTAGCTTGTAAATTTTTCCACCGTTGATCAACGATGTCTTATAAGTATACTCTTTTACTAGTAACTACAGTTATAGGATAAATTTGGTGGAGTAAAAAGTACAATATTTGCCTCTAAAATGTAGTGAAGTCAAAGTATGAGGTAACATAAAATGAAAATACTCAAGTAAAGTACAGGTACATAAATCAAAAGTGTAAGTAAGTACAGCAGTTGAGTAAATATACTTAATTACTTTCAACTACTAGTCTGCACAAGGTGTGTAACAGCGTGCACTCTAGCAATGATCTACAATGGAAGAGCACAGGACAGGGTCCTGTCAGGTTTGCCCGGCGGCACCTTCCTTTCTTCTTTTCCTCGCACTAGTCAGCGCCCTTGCACTGATTACTTGATTAGACACACCTGCCCCGCTTCACTGATTCTCACCAGCTGCGCCTCGTTAGTTTCCCTTATTTATACACTGCTCACCGTTCGCTCCCCTGCCAGTTCTTTCTTTGTCGTCAGGCCCCGTACGTGTTTCCATTCTGTTTTATTACGCCAAGTTCGCCCGTATTGTTATTTTTCTGTGTTACTCTAGTTTCTGTCCTGCCCCACCGTCTCTGCTTTCCTCCTCTACGGACCTCTCCTCTGGACTTTTGGATTTACTTATCTCTTCCAGCCACCGCCTCACAGGTCGATGCACAGTCTCCTCTAACCTGTTGTCTCCACGCTCCTATGTCTTCAGCCATCATCACCTCCACCTCGACCAACCCAGGAGTGATTCCTACGTCCTCAGCGCGGCCCATCATCACCCATCCACTCAGTGACTGTGTTTCTGCTCCTGCTGATTGTACAGCACTTCGTAATAAACCTCACTGTTTGCACCGATGCCAGCTATCTGGGTCCATTCTTTTCTTGCTCGCTCATTTTGTGTACGAGCAACCCTAACAGGTGTAACTGTCCTGTATCCTGAACAGTTACATATATATTTTCTTGTTTTGGCTGTGGAACTAGAGTGACTGATTATTGATCCCTAAGCTCTGTCCACCCTCAGCACTGTTTCTAAATGCATCCTTTGCAAACATGTGGAGCTCCGAAGCTGTTCAGACACATGCTTGCTGTAGCACAGTGGGCAACTGTGGTTCAGTAGGTAGAGCAGTCATCTCACAACTAGAGGATCGGAGGCCCGAATCTTGGTGCCTGCAGTCCACATGTCGGAGTGTCCTTGGGCAAGACACTGTTGCCCCTGATGGCTAGAGCCATCAGTGTGAGTTGGTGCCGCAGATGGCTGCCTCTGTTCTGTGCCGGAAACAAATTCCTTGTGTGTAACATACATTGCCAAATAAAGGTGATTATCCTTAGCAATGTCACAATGCTCCCTCAACAACTGACTCATCCTAGGTACCACTTTTTTTCTTCACCAGTAAATACGCAAATCATAGATGAGCATAAACTCTGCCATCTTTCCACTGTAATGTTTCAACTGCTTAATCCCTACATTTAGTGTAGGGCAGCGTGTAAAGCTGCCAATAATGTCTAGGGTGAACTCAATTACAAGGCCAGATGAGTAAAAGCAGAACACTATCTCTTTAAGTCACAAAGAGCACTGGTCACAAACAAACTACACAATGCTGGAGTCTGATTCAACATGTATCACTATCAGATCGATAATTGCAGTCCAGGGTCAGAGCCAGCAAACTCTCACATCCAAGGTATCCACAAGAAGAACAGTCAGTAAGGGAACTCCATAAGTCGATGCACAGAATATAAACAGAAGCAAAAGGGTTAGGCAGTAATTGTGGTCACAAGGCAATCCGGGGTCAGAGCTGGAATAACAGGTACAAGAAAAAACGCTGGAAAGTCTGAACATGAGTTAGAACAATCTGGCAGCTTCCTGGTGGGAGGAAGCTGCCTATAAAGGGTTGCCAACATAATGCCGATCATTACCATTGATTAGTGTAAATAGTCTGTAGCTGAAGTGAGACAGTAGAGTGGAAGTGGTATCAGAATAAAAGCATTTTACTGACATCAGAAGAGACAGAATCATGACATCTAGATGGTCCAAAAATGTGCCAGGGAAATCTATGACAACACTGTTTTCAGTTATTTTTATTGTGCATAAAACATTGTTAGCTTAACATCAGCACCTGCATTTTTTTCAAAGCTAATGTTTATATACATGCTTTCTACTTATGTAGCTGCTAAAATTTACTTTAGTTAATAGTCTGAGAGCCTGTACCTTGGGAATCGTTGCTTAGGAGGTCTGAATGATGGACAATACCAATTACCATCACCAATCAAAAGCATAATTAAAGCAAATAACATACGTATGCAGCACTGTCCATTCAAGGATCCCAGCAGATTCCAACATGAGCCTGTAGTGATATTTACACTGATGCAGTTTCCTATGACTTGCACAATAAGACCTAAAAGCAGTCATAGAGACAAAGCTGATTTCCAGTGTATGTTACGTCTGTGACTCCGGCCG
>NW_018128036.1:280604-291680 GCF_001952655.1 Monopterus albus
CGCCATCCGACGTCGCACCGCCCAGCTACCAGCGCTGCCTCATCAGGGGACCCACACACTGATCCCTGGCACCGAATCTCTGGCACCAGTCTCCCCCTCCCTGGACTACTCCCTGGGCCTGCGGCGCACGCAGCTGTTCAGGTCCCCAGAGTGAATACCAAAAACAATCTATACCATACCTGCTGCTTGTTCTTAAACTCTCTCTCTGTTCTTATTTAGCGAGCAACGCCTCTCATTCACCCCGGGAGACAGTAGTCCAGTCAACTCAGTGTGCCCAGCTGCCCCAAGATCAGCCCGGCTCTGTTTTGTTTGTTTTCGTGGAGCATTAAAGACGTTTTTCTTGTCTAGCCTGGGTTCGACTCTGCATAATTACTGGGTCCTAAACAACTCACACACAGCTTAACGTAACAGTGTATTTCATGCACACGTAGTTAAATTTGCAGAGCAATGAATGGAGAGAATGCACTGATAATGTACAAAGAGTCTCTTGAATGAATAGATGACTGAGTCAAAGGAAAAAAAGGGACAGATGAGGTGGAGGAGATGCAACGGAACTGAGTGGTTCTTCTGCACACTTGTATTGGCAGCAGCTGGACAAGATTGAGGATTCCAGGCGACCATATACAACTGGTTTGGGACAGCGGAGCTGTCTTCAGGTGAGTAGACAGGATAACAGCACCAGGTAAGTGTAGGCCATAGACAGAGGCAGCAAATGATGTAGAGAGCCCGAGGATCAGGTTGGATGCAGCAGCAACTCTGAACAAGAATCTAAACACAGAAAAACTTGGTAAGTATGAGCCAAACTCAAAGAAACAATGAATTAACTAGAGGCCTGGAGAAGCCTTTAGCACAGGCAGTGGACAGAACAATTTGGCAAAAAGTGGAAAAAAAACTAAGGTACATATTCTATCACTGATGGATACTGAGTGCAGAACAGATGAGTCTGCTGCCACACCAGCGTGATAGGGAGAGAGAGAGAGAACACAGAAGAGACAAACATGGGAAGAAAGAAATACAACACAGACCAGGTCCAACCACCTCAGTGAATCAACCTTACCATCAGTCTGCTTACTGCAATTCTCCCTGTCAGGGATGAAAACAGAGCAGGCTCAGGCTGCTCCATAGGCATCTTCTGTATAAGTAATGTTATGGAGTACAAACACATGCTTATACACACACACACACACACACACAAAGGCTCATGTGAGTTAGAGTTTGTTTTGTGTGATGGGATTTCAAGGTTTGTGGTGTGGTTTGTTTGGGTATCTGCATGTTGTTTCTGATTCTGATTGTTGCCGCAGCATTGCTCCTCAGGCCATTGACCTCTATCACTGTCAAGCCTGAGGTAAAAACACTCATATCTCACCCGTAAAAGCACATACATATGCAGGCATACTTTGGAAGGCAACAGTGGTCAGAGTTGAAATAAAAACAGTCCCAAGGGTCTGTCCCTGCAGCATCCTGTGGGTTTTTCCTGAGCTGACTTTTTCTCTTTACTCCCTCTGTGGTCCTAAGTTACCATGGAAACATAGTTTTGCATGTTATGTTTAACAAGAGAGAGTTGCATTGTCAGTACTTTTCTTTCCCATGTTATTTAGGGAGACATATTTTAATTGCCCAGGTTTATGGGAGAGCAGGGTAGAAAGTGAGCGGCTGCCAGCCACTGGTGTAGCTTTCTGTATCTGTTTAGTGAAAACTGTTTTGCCATGAAACACCATCTGTCTTGCCTACTGGCTGATCTGTTTATCTCCAGACTTCAGTTTCAAGTTTTAGTTTTAGTGTGCTCAGTGTTTTGATTCTACTGACAAGTGAAAGGTCTATGTTTAAGAAGATATTTTTGTATGATACTGATATTTTAAATAATTATTTATGGATCCAAAAACTCTCCAAAACCCCAGCATGAGAGAAAACCATAACAATTACAAGTTAGTTTATCAACTGATGTGTTTAGGTCAGCTCGATAAATTCCCAAGAGCAAATAAGAGGTCTTTAAGGGTTGGCTCGATTAGTAGTAACCTAGATCTGACTCATGCCCCGGTTCTGACTGGGTCAAGTAATGCCCCATCTCATGTCTGTGGGTGTAATACCTGAACAGAACCAAGCAGACCCTGTCGACTGAGATTATATGGCCTGTCATCACAGAAGGAAAATGTATTTTTTGAGGTAGACAAAGATTATAAACTGTGAAGTGCAGAAAAAATATATTGTCATGCTTTTCATGCTTGGACCTAACACAAAGCCCTGTGGAATGCCATGATTAACTTCATTCGGCATGGAAGATTCATCATTAACATGAACAAAGTGGAATCTTTCTGATAAATAAGATTTGAACCAACTTAGTGCAGTCCCTTTAATCCTGGTAATACGTTAAAGTCTCTGTAGTGAGATGCTGTGATCAGTGGTGTCAAAAGCAGCACTGAGATCTACAAGGATGAGTATGGAGACAAGTCCTTTGTCTGAGACTAGGAGGCAAGAGACATGAGACATGTGCTCTTATACTTGATTAATACAAGTAAACAAACAATGAAAACACTGATACAATGAATAAATCCCACTTTCCTTAACTATATCCACTTTTCCCTCACTTGTATCTTTTCTCTAAGTCTTCACCCATGTAAGATTTAAGGAAAAAGGCATGAGGAGAAAGTGGGAGCAAAGACGAATCGAGGAAATGTTTATATTATTCCTCCAATCTGCCATCTGAAGCATCCAATCACCAACTGATTTCTGATACGGCGGTTCTTAAAATACTTCTGTAATGCATGGTCCCTTGTATCCTCATTGATTAGTCCTCCTGGTAGCCTCCTCACTCCTCAGTCATTAGAGCAGAATTAAGAACTTTGGGACATCTTTCAAGATGGTGGAGTGGAACGACCTCTGGCTGGAGCAAGGAGCAACGAGCAAGATATAAATCAAATATGTGAATTGGGATTTACCCATTGTGTCCCCTGCAGCTCTCTTTAAGACATTTATTTAGGATTCACTTCTCACTTTTCTAGCTCTTCTAGATTTATCAGCAGCCTGCAGTTGACCATGCAGTTTTGCTCTCCCAGTTGGAACACCGTGTTGGCCTGAGAGGCACGGTTCTAAAGTGGTTTACCTCCTTCCTGACCAATAGGACCTTCTCTGTCATGATCGGCGATTTCTCCTCCACCAGAGCCCCTCTCACCTCAGGCGTTCCTCAAGGCTCGATTCTGGCCCCGTTACTCTTTTTTCTTTATACGTCACCACTTGGTTCAATCATATCAAGGCATATTGTTCTTGTTCATTTTTATGCGGATGACATTCAGATCTATGTGGCGCTGATACTAGACAATTCTAACGCACTTACCACACTGCATAATTGTATCCGTGACATTAAACTGTGGCTATCGCAGAATTTCCTACACTTAAATGAGAGTAAGATGGAGTACATTGTCTTTAGCCCCGATTCAGCTGCTGCTGTATCCAGTTTAGGCGTTTCAGCGTTAGCACCTTCATTCACTGATACCGTGAAAAATCTTGGAATGATATTTGACAGCGGCTTTAATTTTGATAAGCAGATCAGATCCATGGTTAAAACCAGCTTTTTTCACCTGAGACTCTTAACAAAGGTGAAGCCTTTCTTATCGCACGCAGATTTAGAAAAAATGCTTTCATCACCTTGCAGCTGGACTACTGTAATGCTCTCTATGTCAAAATCTCTCAATCGCTTCCTCTGAAGCTTCAGCTGGTTCAGAATGCTGCAGCTCGACTGATTTCGAACACCCCCAGGTACGCTCACATCACCCCTGTGCTTCACTCGCTACACTGGTTGCCAATACAGTCTAGAGTGGATTTCAAAGTGCTTTTATTTGTATTTAAGTCCATGAATGGCCCCGCTCCTCCATACCTATCGGATCTTCTCTGTCTATGCTCCGCGCAGAGCTCTGCGCTCAGTTCTGTGTGAATTTTTACTAACAGACCTGCTAAGAGTTTAGTAACTCACCCATTTTGGGAGTAAACCTGTTGTCTTGCACAAAGTTTAGAAAACTCACCTGTTAGTGTTTGTGCGTCTACTTAGCTGAATACCAGTTAAGAGTTAGTTATTTACTTGTTTTTCGTGTATTCTCTTATTTCTCTGATATCCTGCTAAGTTATCGTTCCTGTTTTTATGCAGTCACTAGCTACCATTTATAGTTTTGGTGTCCATTGTACTTTACAATTTTTTTCATTAAATCACTTTTCACTGTAACCTCCTGGCATATAGTGTCTGCATTTAGGTTCAAAAGACTGCAACCTTACTTGGGGATCTGTAAAGACTGAGTATTACTTGGCCCGTTTTCTGGTGAATTTTCCATTCAAGATTTGTTACTTGAGTTTCTAGATCTTTGTGATTATTTTTTGTGGTATGTCTACTGTTTTGAAAGAAAGTACAGACAAATTCTGATTCTCACATGTTATGAGTTCTGTGTGAATTTTTACCAACAGACCTGCTAAGAGTTTAGTAACTCACCCATTTTGGGAGTAAACCTGTTGTCTTGCACAAAGTTTAGAAAACTCACCTGTTAGTGTTTGTGCGTCTACTTAGCTGAATACCAGTTAAGAGTTAGTTATTTACTTGTTTTTCGTGTATTCTCTTATTTCTCTGATATCCTGCTAAGTTATCGTTCCTGTTTTTATGCAGTCACTAGCTACCATTTATAGTTTTGGTGTCCATTGTACTTTACAATTTTTTTCATTAAATCACTTTTCACTGTAACCTCCTGGCATATAGTGTCTGCATTTAGGTTCAAAAGACTGCAACCTTAAAAGGGTCCAAATTTAACATTTTAATCAGTAACTACCAAATTCAAATAAGACCATAACTCTGACCAAGTAGTCCATGATGGCTGTTGATACTTAATGCTTTGGGTTGGTCCCAAAAAAAACCACTGAGGTTTGATATTCAGGTCTTGTGTTCGATATGTAAATAAACAAATCTTAACACCAAATCTTAAAAATGAATTAAGTTGCCCTGGTGGCACTTTTAGATTCTGGTATATGTTTTGATTAAATGCTCTTGAACACTGAATGCAGAAGTAAGAGAAAGGGATAATGCTCCTGCTGTTCAAACAAGGACTTGCCAGTACACTCCTATACAAGGATACTTTACACATACACACAAGAGTAAGTAAGTCACTTTTGGTTTTGTAGGGGTGTAGGGGTCACCACCATGAATTGTCACATTGACAACTCGCATGTTGACATTTGGCACGTGTTTTACGCCGGATGCCCTTCCTGACGCAACCCTGATTCGAACCCGGGTTCCTTAACCACTAGCCTACCAGGGATGGCCTACAAATACACACAAGAAAAGTACGTAATTGCTTACAAAAAAAAAAGTGTCCACAAAGCCCACAGATAATCTCACAATGAAAGAAACACTAGCATAACAGGCATGCATAGCATAACATAGCTTCCCTTTTGCGTTCTTTTTCTGTTGTCTTGGTATCAAATGGTTTCAATGTGTGTCTCTGTGTTTCTCAACAGTGTGACACATAACTGAAGACATATCCAGAAGCCTCATCCACTCCACCGACATCCTAAGGTAAGTAAGCAACATTTCCCAGTTGCTGTCATTATTTTTAGCCTTCTTTTCTCTTTTTCTTTCCACCTCTACAACTTTTCTCAGCTTGCTTCAAATCATAGAGATGGAGTTAAAACTGAACCCTGATTCTCAGTGTTGCTTTGTTGAAACAGTGAAGGTGTATGTTGCAATTCTCACATTGTATTGTTGAAACTAAATTAACTGTGCTATAATCGTAGTATAAAAGTAGTAGTAAATGACAGTTACTAAACTCTGTTTCCCAGTAGTGATAAATAACGTCCTTGCAATCTAGAGCTTTTGTTCCCATTACTTAGAAGGTGGATTTACATGTTAAAGGATATTGGAAATCTGTTTCTGCCATCTGCTGTTGTGTGAAGTTCTGAAATCTTTGGGCCTGTACCTAAAAGCTTTTCTGCCAAGGTTAGTGTGTATATATGGAACGCCTAAGGATAAAGTAGTTAAGGCTTTCTGAATAAATAGCCTACCAAATTGGTTTTTAGTCCTTCTTGTCAGCAAAAAAATCATCTAAATTTGTGGTACAGAGACAAATGATCAGTAAAGAATTTATCATAATGAAGCATAATAGACTGTGATAAACAGGATTCAGCTGTTGAAGTAATGATGGGGCAGTGTGATATAGAGTACCTCCATAATCAAGGGCAGACATAAAGATGACTGAACTATGGTTTTGAAATGACAGATAACCTTTAATCCTATAAGTAACCATAATTAGATTTTTAAATGTTTCATTAGTTTTTGAATATGAGTCTTGCATGACAGTCTGCTGTCAAGCCAAGTTCCTAAGTATATAATAAGACTTAATACGAGGTAAACGCAAGATAAATTCCATTCAAATGAGGTATAATACAGGGAGAGTAGGCACAAATACACACAAGAAAAGTACGTAATTGCTTACAAAAAAAAAAGTGTCCACAAAGCCCACAGATAATCTCACAATGAAAGAAACACTAGCATAACAGGCATGCATAGCATAACATAGCTTCCCTTTTGCGTTCTTTTTCTGTTGTCTTGGTATCAAATGGTTTCAATGTGTGTCTCTGTGTTTCTCAACAGTGTGACACATAACTGAAGACATATCCAGAAGCCTCATCCACTCCACCGACATCCTAAGGTAAGTAAGCAACATTTCCCAGTTGCTGTCATTATTTTTAGCCTTCTTTTCTCTTTTTCTTTCCACCTCTACAACTTTTCTCAGCTTGCTTCAAATCATAGAGATGGAGTTAAAACTGAACCCTGATTCTCAGTGTTGCTTTGTTGAAACAGTGAAGGTGTATGTTGCAATTCTCACATTGTATTGTTGAAACTAAATTAACTGTGCTATAATCGTAGTATAAAAGTAGTAGTAAATGACAGTTACTAAACTCTGTTTCCCAGTAGTGATAAATAACGTCCTTGCAATCTAGAGCTTTTGTTCCCATTACTTAGAAGGTGGATTTACATGTTAAAGGATATTGGAAATCTGTTTCTGCCATCTGCTGTTGTGTGAAGTTCTGAAATCTTTGGGCCTGTACCTAAAAGCTTTTCTGCCAAGGTTAGTGTGTATATATGGAACGCCTAAGGATAAAGTAGTTAAGGCTTTCTGAATAAATAGCCTACCAAATTGGTTTTTAGTCCTTCTTGTCAGCAAAAAAATCATCTAAATTTGTGGTACAGAGACAAATGATCAGTAAAGAATTTATCATAATGAAGCATAATAGACTGTGATAAACAGGATTCAGCTGTTGAAGTAATGATGGGGCAGTGTGATATAGAGTACCTCCATAATCAAGGGCAGACATAAAGATGACTGAACTATGGTTTTGAAATGACAGATAACCTTTAATCCTATAAGTAACCATAATTAGATTTTTAAATGTTTCATTAGTTTTTGAATATGAGTCTTGCATGACAGTCTGCTGTCAAGCCAAGTTCCTAAGTATATAATAAGACTTAATACGAGGTAAACGCAAGATAAATTCCATTCAAATGAGGTATAATACAGGGAGAGTAGGCAAAACTAGTGGTCTTATGTGCATTTAGATCAAATCCATGATCCTGAAGCCGCAGGCTCGCCACTCCAGTGCAGTGGATTTCAAATGTTACAGTAGCTTTGAGGCAAATGTTCTGACTCTTTAAGGGAGTTAGGAGGTTTTTACATCAAAAGTCAGATTTACGCACATCAAATAAATTACTGTCCACATGTGTGACCTCTGAGTATTGGTATTTTTTTGCTGTGAAATTGTCACAGCTTCTTCTATCAGGATTGGATTGTTGCTTTAATATCTGTCCAAGGATTTTTTAAAGAGAGTATGTCAGAAATGATTGAAGCATTGACTGTACTAATGAGTGGAATTTCTGCAAGTATGACTTTAAAATTGACTAATTGATTGCAGATTGTCTTATGGAGACAGAGATACAGTACAGTGCATCCAGAAAGTATTCCCAGCGTTTATCTTTTTCCACATTTTGTTATATTACAGCCTTATTCCAAAATAGATTAAATTCATTATTGTCCTCAAAATTCTACAAACAGTACTCCATAATGACAACGTGAAAAAAGTTTGCAAATTTATAAAAAAAAAACAAAAAAAAAAACGAAAAATCATATGTGCCCCTCAGTTGGTACTTCCAAAATGCAGACTGTTTAGGTAGAAGAGTTTCCAATTGGCTGATAAGGTATTTTGATTTAAAAGATATTATTAGCAATGACTTAACTAATGGTGCCTCAGATAATGACCTACAGTACCTCCACTCTGATACCCCTTTGAGTGATCATGATGTAAACTGTGTGAATAGAGCGACAGTAGAGCGCATCCTCTGTCTCAGTGCGACATGGGAGCTGCACTGCATAGGACAGAAAGGACTTGATCCAGGTGATGAGAACAGCTCAGGGCATCGAAGGGAGTCCTCTTCTGGATCTGAACTCACTATACACTGACCGGATCCAGAGGAGGGCGGGACAGATTGCTGCAGACCCCACCCACCCAGGCAACAGTCTGTTTGTGCCTCTTCCCTCCAGGAAAAGGTACAGGAATATAAAGACTAAAACAAACAGACTGAGACACAGCTTCTTCCCCAGAGCTGTGAAATCAATCACCCATCAATTCCCCCCCCCCAACCCCTAGTCACACACACAACCTCCCCCCTATGGACAGACACAGAACACTGGACCTCACACTCTTACTGCTAACATGCTGCTGACCTGATTAGGTCCCATCCCTTTTTATTTGTTCATATTTTTATATTGACTTATACAATTGTGTGTTATGTAAATAATATGTCTGTCTTTTTAAGCCAAGAGCTGCCAGGAAAAAATTTCGTTGTGCTATGCATAATGACAATAAAGATTCTTGAATTGACTTGAAGTCTTTGCAATTAGGATGAGTAGCCCACATAAGGTTCTGATTTTTTTTTCTTCAAGAACAATTGTGTTTGCTTTTAACTCAGTTTTCCAATATGAAGTTTTACTTTGGGTCAAGCAATAACATTCTGACATAATAATGAACCTTTCCCTGTAAGGTATTTTTGTGACACTGCAACAGCACTAACAGGAATCCTGTAAGAATGCCACTGGCCTTGACAATTTAACAGCTATCCAAGTAATATATTTTTCAGCACACAGCATGTTTTTTTTACTCACCTTGAAATGAATAACCTTTCCTTCATTAGTGAGAATAAAACCTGTATGGTTGTATTGAATATGGCCTCAGGTCACAACACTCAAATGAACCAAACCCTATTAATTTGAGGTCTGTGAAGTGGTGTTGGGGGTGGGGTGTGGGGGCGCTGACTTGGATGTGTGTGTATGTATAAAAGGGAAATAGTTTGTAAAGGGTTGTACTGTGTCTGTTATTCTTTTTAAATTAATTGTACTTTGTAGACCACTTTTACACACACACACACACACACACACACACACACACACACACACCCTTTCTGTCGTCACTTACAGGGTCTGTACATAGCCTGTGGTCTACCCACCTCACCACTGTTGCCTCCCTAATCAAAGAATTTCAATCTAAACCAACCAATCAACCAACCAACCAACCAACCAATCAACTCTAATAATCAACAAATGTTTACATTTGCCCTTTACCTTTGTTAGATTACATTACATAAGGGTTAAAACTGTGTTATGCTAATTTTTTGTTAGACGATTGGGAAAAAAAAAAACAAATGTACAAATGAAGCAAGATTTTTCACAACTGCTGATTTTTATTTGAACCTCGGTAATTTCAAACATTCATGACATTTTAAACATTGTGCACAGCACAAGCTCAACACACAGTAACTATTTTGGTCTACACAACACAGCCCCATTGAAGACAAACAAACCTATACATCATATGATCTGTGGTTTTTGGCCACAAATTTTGCCATCCCTGTGCAGTGTACTCATCAGAACAACATTCTTGCCTTTCTTTGGCACACACAAACCTATACATCACATGAGAGGCAGAGTCTTCTTGAGTGTGTGTTGCATATGTAGTATGTCTTGCACTTGATGCATGTGTTTTTCTGTTTTTCTGTCCTTCTTGGGTCCACACACTCCACAGTGCTTCTGTTGCCTGGTGCTGGTTGCAACCTAGAATAATGAAAAGATAAGAAAATCTGTGCATAGTAAGCTGAAAAAAAAAACTTCTGAAAAAAAAATCAACTGGACTAGATTTCTAGGTCGAAGACCTTTCACCTCTCATCTAAGAGGCTTCATCAGTTCTGACTGACTGATGTTGAGCTGGAGATATTTATCCCCCTTGGTGGTGTTTGAGTCCTTTGAAGGCCAACAATGTCCCCTAACGACTGAGTCATTGCAGCCCAGTATTGGTGAGAGTCGTTACCTGTCTCTGAATCCTCCCCTGTGGACCGACGCCTATTGTCCTAGTGGGCATGTTTGGGGAGAAATCTCAAAACAGGATTGTAGATGGAAGACAAGTTGTGTCTTAGTCCACCACCCCTATTTAGTGAGGGGTGTTCTATTTTATAAAAACTCCTCTCTCGAACCAGCAATGTTCACTGTTCTCGAATGAATGTCCTTTGTCCTTCAGGTGGAGGTGGACTGCTGACTCTGGTCCACTGGGGTTGGCCCTCCTGTGTTGGGGCATGCGTTTGTGAAGCGGCTGCTTAGTTTCACCAATGTACAAGTCGTTATATGTTTTTTCAGATTAACTTGGCTGCTAAATTATGAAGTAAGATGTTGAAATTAATAGCATTAAAAAATAGCAATTTGGAGGGGTGGTCCAAAAGAATGGCATGTTTTTATATGTAGCTCAGTAAATCACTAAGGGAGGCCATGTGCCCTAACATTGTCTACAGAAATGATAACTCAGCCAGTGCTTTCCAGCATCAAAACATATGACACGTTTCACTCCCCACTGCACAGAGAGCATCTCTGCCTTAATATTACTTTTAAATAAATCTCTGCCATGGATTGAGTCAGAGTTTCTTCTTCATCTGAGTCGCTTTTAATATGTAATCAGTTGTTTCTTCAACATTTATCTACCTGTCCAAACCTTTTTTAAGATATACAG
>NW_018128036.1:292248-293457 GCF_001952655.1 Monopterus albus
ATTGTGTGGATTCCCCTTTGGACCTGAAAACTTCAGCAAGGAAAAGAAGCCCAAAGTACACATGTAAAATGGTTTGGTCCATCTCCTTCCATCTCTCTCCATAAACACGCCTTCCTTCTAAATTGGTGCAATCCAGAATAATGTTCTGGATGGAATCTGGTATCAAAAGTTCAAAAGCAGACTTGATGTTGTGGACATGGGTGACTGCCATTCTTGTTGGCCCTGGTTGCATAGAGATGTAAATATTTGAAGTGGAGCCATTTCTTCACACCTTCTGAATGTCACTCAAAGCATGAGGGTCATAAAATCAAATACTTTTATGCTAAACTAATCAAGAGAAGTAAGTTGTTGAACTATTCAAGACTGTTCTGGCCACAATACATATGCCAAGCTGTGGAGACAGCAGAATGTAGGATCAAATGATAGCAACCACAACTTTATTATGCCCGGGTGCAGTACACCTGAACACCCTCTGTGTAATGTAAATGCATAACAAATGGTTCATGAATAAGTATTGAACCAGTTCCCCATTGGTCAAAAAAGCCAATTTATAATGCCAGAATATGGTTCTTCAGGTTTTGCCACTGCACCAACCTTTTGTGGTATAAAACCATAGCATTTTGTTTCTTCTATGCAGCACTTTAAAACCACATATGGTCCATATTACTTTTGTTAGTAGTAGTATTGAATTAATCTATCAAACCAACACAACCAACACAGAGCCCTCTTTGTCTCCTTAGGGTCTGAATATAAACTCTGCCTACCCCGGCTGTTACCTGTAGTTGCATGGTGATGCAGAAGAGTCCTGTGTTTTGTTACTGTTGGATCGCAGTGCAGCTTTTGACACTGTGGACCACAGTATCTTGATTGACAAGGCCAGGCAGTTGTAAGGTATCACCAGGTCAGCTCTAAAGTAGACTTACTCCCACTCTTTCTTTCTGATAGGAATGTTTTATGTATTTGTATGTTTATGTATTGAGGATTATGTTCTAGTTCTTATTCTGTTTGCCTTCTATGCACTTTCCCTTTGCAGAAAACAAGCTATTTTAAAACTATCTGATTTCACTGTTAAAGGCTCTATTCTATTATAAAGCCTCATCCGGTTCTTTCAAACCAGGAACTCAGAGGGACGACTCAGACCACTTGAGTATATAAAAAATATAACCGTGCTGGTTTATTCAAAGAGGCACAGGCAAGAATTAACACTTC
>NW_018128036.1:293597-294381 GCF_001952655.1 Monopterus albus
AACCGTGACGTCACCTGATATGCCAGCTTGGCAGCTGAGCCGAGCAGTAGACCAAACATGAAGAAAATAATGTGTGTGGCTGTTGTTTTCGTGGTGTGTATCTAAAACAATTTGACATAACATTACACATTAAGACAAATATTATGGTTACTTTTACCGTCATAATAACATTTGTCCCTGACGGCAGCCTTTCTCTGCTTTAACTAACCTTGCATTTAACAGCCTGAGGAAGACATCTTTTAAGTTCTGGTGGGAAATAGTTAAAATAGTTTTATCATTAGCATGTACCTTGATTTTCTTGGCCTAACCTTTGTCAAAGGTAATGGCACTGAGTCTAAACTTGTATAATTTAACACATTCCAAAATTCACAGGAAAAATATGGAAGTCAAGGCCTGTTTCCTCAGTGGCAGCTCTAGCCCTAAAATGTACCAATATTCCTTCATCAGCCCAGATGCTTCATATATCTGGCTGTATTTTTTATTGTAAGGGTTAAAACTGTGCTATGCTAATGTATGTAACTTACAAAATTCAGCATCTTGAAAATATTTTCAGACAAACTTTCTTTCTTTTGTTGTTTCTTTGTATGGTCTTTTCTGCATGGTATTGTGCAGAGATTTTGAAACATATCATATGTACATGACTGTCTGATTGTCTGTGCCAGTATGTCACAGTCATTCAACAAATAGAAATCTTTCCATAGAGGAGTAAAAATCTTAAATGTTAAATGTCCCCAGTAAATCTACAAGGTGAGCTGAAGACAGTCACAGCAGTCCTCAGACCACA
>NW_018128036.1:294395-295680 GCF_001952655.1 Monopterus albus
TTCCCTCTCTCTACCCATCGTTTGCCGTTTCTGTTTTGGTATGTGTGTGTGCGTGTGCTGTCATTGTCACTGATTGTCCCTTGCGGTCTGTGTACTTGCAGGATGTTTGGTGTTCCTAGCCTACCAGACTATCCATCTTACTATCCATCTATAGACAGAGGAGGCTCGCTTATTCCTCCAAATGAGGAAGTAAAAGACTTCCCTCTAGCTCTGTAGCACTAAAGATCAACTGTAAATCAAACTAATGGAATTCACGCCTGTGTTTATGTATGTGTGTCTCTGTGTGTGTATGCATATATTGTCTCTGTGAATGGAAAATGAGGCTATATTATGTTGCAGCAGCTATTGTACGGGTAAATGTTCCCATGGCAAACGCCTATTAGAGCATGGCAGTGAATATATACTGCATACATTAGCTTTGGCTGCTGTTTTTGTGATTCAGATTACATGAGTTTGAGGAAGCGCTGGGGTGATGGCATGGGGGCTCTCAGAGTGCTACAGGCATTCAGCTAGAAAAGACTTTTAAAGAACTGTCTTGTGATGAAAAAGTTTAAAAAACAATAAGACTTTGGTTATTTGTACTTTTGTTTCTGATTTTCTGACAAAATGTAACTCAAAAACACAGTGTGCAATGGTTGCAGCATGAGGCAGATAAAGCAAAACTGACACAGAGACAGATAACCTGAGAGACAGAAACAATCAATCCAAAACAGGTTAAGACAAAAAAGTGATAAAACACCCAGACAAGAAGTCATCAAAGTTGTGTGTGGAGCAAATGCAGGCATTGTGTGTTAAAAGCCTGATGCAACACAGTGCAAAACTTGAACATGCAACAGTTCTGACCTGGTTTGGTTAAATGGCAGAGCACTTACAGACATTGTTGCGTAGTTAGTATGAAGTGTGCACACAGACAAATTCTAGGAGTGGCTCTGTGCTATTCTAGTGCTGCTAGAATTACTTTGTACTGGAATGTAAATGGCATCAAAACTCACTCCCTTGTTCACTATTCTCTTCTAATTATTTTTATTTTGTATTAAAATTAAAGAAATTTATTGAAAGATTTTACATTGTATGTGATCAATTTAAAATTTGCAAGCAATTTAAAGAGGTGCTAAACCAATTTTACATCTTAACGTCCGTTTACTAGGCACAGAGAGTACTATTGGTATCAGGTTTGCTCGGCCGCTCTGGCCTCCCTCACCTTTCCTACTGTCTCTTGCCCATTAACACTAATCACGTTCACCTGTTCCTCACTCCCTTATCACCAGCTGCACTTGATTAGGTT
>NW_018128036.1:296110-296442 GCF_001952655.1 Monopterus albus
GGGCCTGCCTGTTTCTCGTTCGCTCGCTGACAGGTGCGAACGGCGCATAACGGAATGAACTGGCCACTATGGATCCTGCCGGCTCCAGTGCAAGCAGTTAGTCATCTCAGTCATCTCAGGACGCACGCATGGACCAGATGGCTCAGGCACTGCAGCAACAGCACAAAGACATCGCAGCACTAACTCAGCAGGTAGCACAACTCTCTGCCATTCCATCACCTGCACACGGTTCCTGTTCTACATTTTCCCAGGCTCCACGCTCCGCCACCCGTGCCGCCAGTCCCCGCAGAGACCCACACATACCTGAGCTCGACACTTTCGACGGAACTGTC
>NW_018128036.1:298023-298603 GCF_001952655.1 Monopterus albus
CAAGCGGCAGTGCTCTTTCCTTTAGGAAAGAGCAGGGCAGCAGCCGACCACACTGACCCATTCTGCATCTGCACTACCTTCTGAGGCCCGGTCCCGTCCCGTATGTGGGGGACACATCCTTCCAGAGACCTACGGATGAACCCATGGAACTAGGGCGAACGGCACATAACAATTAGACTGTAATTGCATTCTCTTTCTTTGGAGGGTTTTGACATCTCTCAATTGAAAAATGACTTTCAATTTCATTGCAGTGTGGCCAGTAGTAAGTGCAGGTCCTAATATATTTAGAACTTCCCCCATGCAAAACTAAAAGTTATGATATCTTTAACCAGTTGCAAAAATATTTTTACTGAATGTATAAGTAAAATATTCACTGACAATATATTTCATTAAAATATTTGAAATATTTTGAAATACTATATTCAGTGCTAGTGACTGTTGTATTACATATTATTATACATCACTATCATATTAAGAAACTTGAAATTCACTTTGTTCATGATTTAACATTGCATCTAAATTCCTTTCCCATATAGAGGTCAGCAGGAGTGTAGCTGTCCATGGTGCTGAATTCCTCAGC
>NW_018128036.1:298672-301158 GCF_001952655.1 Monopterus albus
TACCCACTCAGCCTCCTGGGGTCCTCACTCAGACCTGTTTGTCAGTTCCATGCATTTATTAATGCAACCCGAACAGGTGTAGCAGATAGCACACACTTGTGAAATGTTAGAAATCAAAGAGGCAGACAGATTGAGCATAGGGAGAGCTCCAGCTATGCGGAAACAGGGGGCTTTGTTGTGTTCAGCAAAAACTCCACAGGGACATGGAGATAAACTGGAGAATAAAACTTTTAACATGATATATGGGTATCGTGTAATACAAACTGCAATTGGGTGCTTCTGACAGCAAGGATTTTCTTGTGCTGCAAACTATATGTGAATGAATTTAGGAAAGATATCTGTTTTACTTTGGTCTTACTCAGTGTTTAGAAACATCCAAGAAGTGAATTTTTGTCAGCAAATGTGTGAATCTAGAGCCATGGGGAGAGCAATCTGCTCTCCGGACTGTATATCATAGTGTAATTGGGCCATTGTGATAACACACTGTGACACACAAAACCACATTTCTGTCCTTTTGTCAGTAAAAACATGCATCTTTCATTCTTCCTGTAAAACACAAAGCACATATGGAAACACAATTTTTTATCCATGCCTTTCTAACACAAAAGACATACAGGTATTCTGTGTATGTCTCTACACACACACACACACTTCAGAATCCCTACTTCAGGCAAGGTCACATGATGTCCCCCATTATCAGAGGTGACAGACCTATAAGCCCACTGACAGCAGCAGCAGTCCCTCCCCTCTGTTGTCTTCCGTCTCTGCTCACTGTGGAAGAACTTTATAATCAGATCAATCAGTGTTCAAGGGGTTTGAAGGCGTATTGCTATGTCAGTGATATGATCCAGGCTCTATGTCTCCCTAGGTCAGAGTTGACACTTAGACAAGGTCAGCCCATCTCTCCTGATGGAAGCTATCAGTCTCTGACCACAGTCAAAAAAGAGAGAGTTTATCAATTGTGATATGTTTTTCACAGTTCAGTGAAAAGTCTGAAAAAGTCTTATGTAGACATATAGTTTAAGATATGTCTGTTCCCTGTATCACTGATTACTGCAATTAAATGTTGATAAGATGATAAATTAACTCCTTAGTTTGCATACATGACTGAACATATACAGTGCATTGTATCAGTTATGAATGATTTCACATTCCTTATTATGTTTAAGTTTAGTTTTCAACACTTGAAACTTGAAATTTTTTAATTATATACAGCAGTAGAGTCCTGCAACCTGAATCTAATGCCTTTTTAAAAATACACAGAATCAAAAAATGTGAGGGCAGTGAGGGATGTGAGAGAAAGATACAAAGAAAAAATGCAAGGAGGTAGGAATTGAGGAAGCATTTTTAATGACATAAGACAATGTTCCTCTGATCTTCATCTGACACATTGAATTACCATCTGATTTCTGATAAAGGGGTGTGTCAGTCCATAAAAAGTATCCATGAAGGACAGTCTCTTGTGTCCTTGATCGGGTCTCCTCCAGGGAGAATCCCCACTCCTCAGTCCTTACTCCTCAGAGCCAGAATAAGAGCTCTGTGACATCCTTGAAGATGGCAGACCAGAACAACTTCTGCATCAAGCAACGATAAAGGAGAAGGATACAATCAGTGAGGTACCTCGGATGTTCTTTATGTAAAGGCATTTAATCCCAATTAAGGAAAATCTGATTGGTGCAGTTTCCAGTCTCTTAATTCTCCATTTCATGTCTTTAACAAGTTAACAGGACATAAAAGAAGAAAAACAAACAAGCCATTGTAGCAGAGTATATACTGTAAGACACATGTTCAACACGTACTCTTCCAGAACTACAGATTGCTGAGGTTCTTGATTCTGCCAACTGCTTTGTATCCATATGTGTGTCCGCAAACCAGTAAAAAGGTTTTCACAGTACATCCCTGGAAGCTGTGAGTGTGTAGGAATTTGGGTTTTGAACATGTTGTTAACAAGTACATGTGATATTATGAATGTAATAATATTTTCATTGGTGATTTTATTGTCATCACAGTTGTCCTGCAGCTACAGTATAGTACTGACCTTCCAATATGCAGTATCATTGATTGATTGATTGATTGATTGATTCTTTCAAACATGCAGAACAGAAGAAATGACAGCAACACACACATAATTACACATATCCAACCAATGCTAATCCAAAATCAGTTTGCTTACACCTATTACATGTTTGAATGGAGTAGGAAGAAGTCAGACTTATCCAGTCCTACCCCATGACATCATATTATACAAAATTTCATGCATCATTGGCTGCAAGCAGTATCTCTACATAGATAAAACAGTGTTTCATTAATGCCTTCTCGAATAAATCTTATTCTTGCATATATCTTGTATAACACATACATTTATATTTATATTTAAACTCCTCAATTCTAGTACTATTTTTCATGTCCACACTTAAATTATTCCATAATTTGACCCCACTTATAGAAATACAAAATCTTTTTTTGGTTGTACGTATAGCATGAAC
>NW_018128036.1:302692-304873 GCF_001952655.1 Monopterus albus
GCCCCCCATCAAATCCTCTTTTAGCCTCATTACAGCATGTTCATTCATCACCCTCCTATAGAAAAAATTTGTTTTAGGCCTCTCTTTTCTATACTGGCCCTCATAAACTACAAATATTGGTAGGTGATCACTAATATCATTTATGAGTAATCCACTTGTCATTTTACTATCCATAACATTGGTAAATATATTATCTATTAATGTTGCATGCTGAGTTGTTACTCTACTTGCTTTTGTAATTTTTGGATATAGACTACATCTATATATTGTGTTGATAAACTCCTCAGTTCCTGTGTGCTTGTTAGGATTTAATGATCTGCAGAAAAGATCACTGGTGTGAGCCTGCCCTCCATGGAGGACCTGTACACCACACGGGTCAAAAGGAGGGCGGAGAGGATCACTACAGACCCCTCACACCCCGGATACAATCTGTTTGAACTCTTCCCCTCTGGACGGCGTTACAGGTCACTGTGCACTAAGACAACCAGGCACGGGGACAGTTTCTTCCCACAGGCTGTCACTCTGATGAACACTTAACCCACAACAGTATGACTGGACAATAACCCTCAGTGCAATACCTGTGTATAAATACATTGTACAGATTATACAAACTCCTACAGGTCTCTAGTACTCTGTTTTAAGTACTCTATTTTTATCCCTATTTATCTCATTTCAATGAACATTCCTTTGTTGTCTGCATTGTTTACTATCTGTTTATACTGCTTATTTTGCTTTGTTTGCACTGTTTGTTGCTTGTTAATACTGCTTATTTTTTTATATTACACAACCTTATACTGGTTTGCACATTGAGAGCCGATGTGCCTGAGTCAAATTCCCCATGTGTCCTGGCCAGTAAACTGATTCTAATTCACCTGAAAATGTGGGCTGTTTCTGTGTTCAGTTTATGTTTTGATACTGAAGTAGTTGTGTCTGCTGTAGTACTTTCTGCTGATTGCTGTGTCTCTGTGAAACTATCACAGATGATTGGGAGATGAAGGAAATGAAAGCGAGTAAAAGAGATAGAGATTAAAAAGAGAGAGAAATGTACATATTGCAGAGGAGACTGGATATTAAAGTTCAATGCTCTGAGACCAGTCCCGGCTGCATATAAAATTTTGCAGAAGCTGTATGGGCTCCACATCACCGGTGATGATAGTGGTGATGAACAGCCAGCTGATCAGACAGAGACTTGTTTCGTTAGTCGTGTGTTTTTGTATTTATTTTGTGAGATACAGGTGGAAGATATTGGGCAAGAAGAAGACAGGACTTTTTCTTACTTTCAAGTTTCTACTACTTTGCTTGTTTTCCACTCTCTCACGGACACAGGTTTCAACTCACACTCTAATATTTCCTCTTCTTCCGTCTGCTGCTACCACAACAGCAGATCATTCATCTCCATCACATATATGATTTGGCACTGGTTTTATGCTGGATGCCCTTCCTTACATAGCCCTCCCCATTTATTTGGGCTATCTATCTGTCTGTCTGTCTACACTGAGACAGAGAGAGAGACGGAGAGAGAGAGAGAGGTGGACTGAGCTTTATGGTGTTAAACTCTTGAAAAATAAACAGGGGACATCCAGTGGAGGGTATCAGGCTCACCTGGATCCCAGTGTTAGTACAGGCTCTCCTTTTTGTGACCAGAGTGAGAACTTCTGGCACCTTTCTGTTCAATGCAGTATTGGCTGACAAGTCTTTTCTCAGTTGTTAGATGGGATTGCAGCTATCAAGCCTTAGAAGTTCACTGACTTTGTTTTTGGACCAAGGTATACTGCAGAAAAAAGTCAGTTGTTGTTTTAGTTAATTTCTTATCATGACTGGGAAAACTGGTTATCTGGAAAACCAGAAGGAACTGTATCTGGGGTCAGTGGACTTTGTGCTGATGTTGAGTGGGCTGGTGGCGGCTCACCTCAAAGTGGAGTGAAATTTTTACAAACTGAGAAACAACTTGGAGACTTTTCAAAGTGCTGCCATATAAATGAGATTGTGCACTGTTCAGGGGGATTGGTTACTTCTGCATTTTTAAAGAGCTGATGGGGCTTCTTCTGACATTTGAGTTGTCAAAATAATTTGTCCGCAGAGAATAGAAGGGTTAGTTTTGGCCAATCTGAACAAGTCCCCCACCCACCCCCACTTGTGTGGTTGGGGGGGGGGGGGGGGGGCGGCGGTTTGGGGTGGGGT
>NW_018128036.1:308909-310885 GCF_001952655.1 Monopterus albus
AACAAATTAATTGAGATTTTGAGGAGATGTAAAAAACTATATTACTCTAAAGTATTAGAGGATAATAAAAATAACATGAGAGGTACTTGGAATATATTAAATAAATTGATTAGAAACAGTCCCAGCAAGAGTAACTACCCCCAATATTTTATGGATAATGACACACCGGTCAACAGAATGGACGATGCAGTAGATAGGTTTAACAGGTTTTTTGTGAATGTTGGTCCTAGTTTAGGAAGAAGCATTTGTACTGATGATACATCCGTCACTATAAATAATAATACAATTGAAAGGAACATGAGTTCTATGTTCTTGAAGCCCATAGTTGAAAAGGAAATTATAGAGATAGTGAATAAATGTGGTAGCAAAGCATCTAGTGATAGTGATGGTGACAACTGTTAAATGGGTAATTGAGGAGATATGCAAACCATTAACCCATATTTTTAACATGTCATTTCGACTTGGGCAGTTCCTTAACAATATGAAAATAGCAAAGGTTATTCCATTGTATAAATCTGGTGATAAGCACAACTTCACAAATTATAGACCGGTTTCTCTGTTGTCACAATTTTCAAAAATCCTGGAAAAACTCTTTAATAACAGATTAGATACATTTATTGATAAACATAAAATCCTCTCTGATTGTACAACCAAAAAAAGATTCTGTATTTCCATAAGTGGGGTAAAACTATGGAATAATTTAAGTGTGGACATAAAAAACAGTAAGAGAATTGATGAGTTTAAACATAAATATAAAGGTATGTGTCAATCAAGATATATGCAAGAACAGGTTTAACGATTAATCAGGTGTAACATTGTGGGTGTGGTGTAAGAATGTTAACACTTTGTAATATTTCTACTTGTGTGATGTAGAAGATGTAGGGACATGGCTGGTGGTGGACAAAACACAGGACTATGACATGAGAGACCACTGTTTTGTTTTTTTCCATTTGAAACTGGTTCTTCAGAATCAGAAAGAGTATCTCTTTCCTTTATTTGGTGTCTCCCATTCACAAGGGTTTCATGACTTAATAAAAAAAAAATCTCTAACTAGGCAAAGACAGACCTCTAATGGCAAAACATTGGATACTGAACTGGCCATCTTCTGTTGGTTAGTGTTTGGTACCAGTCTCTTATCAGATGTGTGACACACTCTGAACCAAAAGCACAAGAGCCTTGCCAGCATCTTGTAGTAACTTCAAAACCTCAGTTTTGAAGTTACTGCAAGCCTTATGTAGAACCACAGCTCTCCTAGACCATTTTGTTAAACCCGTGTTAGAGTGGCTGTGCATTCAACTGAACCTTTCTCCTGCAATGGCAGAAATATGTAGATGTGGCTTGTAGATGCAGATGGGTGATAAATTACACGACAAACAACATTAAGTGTGTTTGGAGAGATAAACACCATCTGCATGTGATGTGTCACTACTCATTTACTTAGGCTTTTCCTTGCATTTGTCACTTGTCTGTGTATCTGGCAACACTAGGATCGTAATGATGGACTTAAATCAGGATAGGGCAGCAAATAGTTAAAAATGTTAACTATGTTACAAATTGAAAAAGCACTATTGTTCAAGTTCAAGTTCAAAGTGGTAATTTGTCTTATGCACAGTTAGAAAACATGTTTCCCTGTACAATGAAATTCTTACTTTGCCGTCCACATGAATGCCACAAAATACAAATGAAATATAAAGTACATAAATAAGTAACACAAAATCTAAGGCACTTTAAGCAGCAAATGCAATGTATATTAAAAAATATATACTATAAGAATATAACAGAATGGATGCTACATGGGAGCAGCATGTGCAGCAGGCAACAGTCATTGTGCAATTATGCATGTGCAAACTGAGAATGTAAACAGTACATCACATATTTCCTGGTAATAAACTCCTCAGCTGTTTAGGAGTCTGATGGCAGAGGGAAAGAAAGAGTTTTTCAGTCTAGTGGTCCTGCATTTCACACTTCTGAACCTC
>NW_018128036.1:311713-316512 GCF_001952655.1 Monopterus albus
ATTGGGGTGAGTGCCACTGGCCTGTAGTCGTTCAGGCAGGTGACCGGGCTCTTCTTGGGAAGGGGGACAATGGTTGTGGTCTTAAAGCAGGTGGGAATGATGCTCTGGCTGAGGGAGAGGTTGAAGATGGTGGTGAGAACATCAGCCAGCTCACTGGCACATGCCCTGAGAGCCCTCCCAGGAATGTTGTGCGGTCCTGCTGCTTTGCGGGGGTTGATCTTCCTCAGGACTGTGCGTACCTGGCCTGGTGAGACAGTTAGTGGAGGGGAGGTGGGGGGTTGGGTGGTGTATGTGTGCCTCCTCTCTGTGTTGTGGCTGGAGGTCTCAAAGTGGGTGTAGAAGGCATTGAGGTCATCCGGCAGGCTGTCTGTGGAGCTGATGATGCTGGTGGTGGTCCTGTAGTCTGTGATGTGTTACAGGCCTTGCCACATCTGTCTGGAGTCAGCAGTAGAATAGAAGCCATTCAGCTTCTCTCTGTACTGCCTCTTGGCCGCTATGATGGCTTTCTCCTCAGTCTGTACTTTGCAGCCTTGCACTCCATCTCATTGCCTGATCTGAATGCATGAGAGCGAGCACGCAGCATGTGGCATACCTGACTGTTTATCCAACCTCACAGAAGATGTTTCAAATTAAATACTTGAATGATTCAGCAATGAAAAAGGCAAACATTCATTCACCATGGTAGAATGTCCTCTGTGTGTTATATTCTATAACCGCATGAATAAGGAGAGCCACAGAGATGGCTGACCAAGACCCGAAAAAATGGCATCTAGCCTCTTGTGTATGCCAAAACATACAGTATTGTATATGCTATGGAAAGGGCATCATATATTTGTATTCCATCAGAGCATATAACCATACCGCTGTGACAAATATCCTTTACAGCCCATCTGGGATGTGTATGAGTTCATCTGCAGCTGAATTAACCTCTAGTACTACTCTTCCATCACTATGCTGGTAGCAATCTAACAAAAACAATGTAGTGTAGTCTGTTCTTTAGTTTTGGCTTATATTGTCAAATTGGTGAGATGTTCCAGTCTAAGGAGAAGTAATAAACTTTTCTGCCGCTATTCAGCTACTCATTTATCATGACTCCGTCAGTAATGTCTTTACTGCCATGAGTGACAGGAAGAGTCATGAGAGGTTTAGCGAGGGAAAGGCACGGAGTCACAAAGAGAGTCAGAATTAGAGGTATACAGGAAGCACTGAAAAGAGGAGGAAGATGGCATGATGTGGGCTTCCTTCCAGTCATAGGGCACTAACTTGCAACAAATGCATGGCCTGCAGCATCTATTTATACTAATTTCCTACCTGCACAATCACTGTTTTCATGACATGCGCATCATGTTGCCTTTTTACCAAGCAGCAGTCTGTTGACTTCAGGTCAGCAGGTGTGTCCAGGTAAATTTTAGGTGCACTGGTAACATGAGTGTGCACAAAGTGATTGTGCCACTGACCAGCAAAAGCCAGGTCTGTGGTCAACAGTCAAATCATCATTGCTAGTTAATGTGCGCTTTGACCATGTTGTGATGTGCACCTGCCTAGGTGCATGCACAAAGCTTGTGCACTGTGCTTGTTATACCCTGGGATGTGCTGAACAGGACATGCAAAACTTTAAAAAAGATGACATTGGGTTCATTGGGTGTTGTGCACATCAGTATATACTGCATGTATTTATAAAAAATACCATTTTGACATCCAACCTGATAAGGCCGCCAATATGCTAGCAAACGTTCAAACTCATAAGTCTCTTAAAGGGGATGTGAGGTTATACATTTCTGTCAGATAATACTCCACTTCGTTGAAAAAATTGTTCTAGTCACAAAATCTTTGGTATTCTCATGTTTATTTATTTATTTTTTTTTGCATTAGAACAACACAGAAAAGCAGAGGGGAAAAAAGCTAAATCTGAACCATTTCACACGGAACTCCAGAAATGGACTGGACAGAATTACTTACACCTTTTCAGAATCATCATAAATAGTTGTATTTCAAACATGTGATGCTCCTTTAATTTGTAATGAAACTCACCTGTAGCAACCAACAGGTTCTGGCAATATAAAAATCACATTTGCAACCAGTTAAAATGGAGAAAAGTTGACTCCATCTATGTGTCATGTGGACCACACTGAGCACGGAGAAAGGAAAGAAGAGCAAAGAATTGTCTGAGGATGTAAGAACCACAGACAGTCTGAAGGCTCCAAGTCCATCTCCAGAGATCTGGCTATGCCTGTGCCCACTGTGAGCAACATTGTCAAGAAGTTTACAGCCCATGGCGCTGTAGCTAATCTCTCTGGATGTGGACGAAAGAGAAAAATAGATGACAGATTGCAACAAAGGATTGTTCTAATGGTGGATAAAGAATCTCAATTAACTTCCAAACAGATTCACGCTGACCTGCAGGCACAGGGTGCAACAATGTCAGTTCGCCCTGTGGGACCCTGTGGTAGGAGACCCAGGGGGCCTCATTGCTGACAGAGACAAAAAAAGCCAGACTTGATTTTGTCTTACCTGAGGAAGCCACAGAACTCTGGGACAATGTCCTGTGGACAGATGAGACTAAAGTAGAACTTTGTTGTTGAGCACATCATTCTACTGTTTTTAGAAAATGAAATGAGGCCTTCAGAGAAAAGAACATGGTCCCTACAGTCAAACACTGTGGAGGTTCACTGATGTTTTGGGGTTTCTTTGCTGCTTCAGGCACTGGATGTCCTGATTGTGTGTATGGCATTATGAAATCTGAAGACTACCAACGAATTCTGAGGCACAATGTAGGGCCCAGTGTCAGAAGGTTGGGTCTCTGTCAGAGGTCATGGGTCTTACAGCAGGACAATGACCCAAAGCAGACTTCAAAAAGCACAAGAAATGGTTTCAGACAATGACCTGGAGAGTTGTGTAGTGGTCAGCAATGAGTCCAGGTCTAAATCCCATAGAGCGCCTGTAGTGTACACTGTTGCTGCCTGCATTTTACATCCTGCTACTATGTGTTGGACTGTCTGTCTCTGAGGCCTCTTTGCACAGTCTGCACCTGGGGTCCTGTCTAGTTCGGTAGACCCCTGCTGACTGATAGGCCAGGCTTTTCTAGCCACTGGTAGGATTTTCCACTGTCAGCCACTTCAGTTATCTGTTGGTGGTACATCCCATGCAGGGCCTTTAAATAAATAAATAAATGTATAAGTCTATGTCCTCACTTGGCAGAGACCATGGCATGTTGTCACTCGTACTTTAAATAGCACTTTTTTCACAGCTTTACTCTTTAGCTGCAATACAAGATTGCATGGTGAATTACAATTGTCACTCTAATCTATAGTGTATTTTTTTACTCTCTTTCTCTTACCCATTGTTTTTACTATGACCTTCTCTCCTGTTTCCTTCCTTCTGTTCTCACTCGACTACTTTCTTTCTCTAAACTTTTTCTGGGCTCACCTTCCTCCTCCTCTTCTTTCCTTTCAATCAACTTTTTCTTGGAACTGTAGAAACCAGTAATGTTAGTAACTCTGCAAGTATCACACACATAGAACTGTGTTTCATTCACAGGATTAGAAACTTCAATAGTCTTTACTGTAATACAACATAGAAAACTTGCTCACACTCCCGTTTGTTTCTTTGGAATAGACTCACTAGCATGAAGCCACATTGGCCATAGATTCTTAGAACTGCATCAGCTGCAGATGAACTTGACTGTAAAGCTCCTGCATCTTGGCCTTTTTGACTGTTTGTGAGGCAACAGCGGTGGGGTGGATAGAGCAGTCATCTCCCAACCAGAAGGTTGAGGATCAGGATAAGGATAATCACCTTTATTGGCCAAGTATGTTACACACAAGGAATTTGTTTCCAGTACAGAACCGATGGCAGCCATCTGCGGCGCCACCCCAACCGACGGCTCTAACCATCGGAGGGCAACGGGGGGTGTTCAGTGTCTTGCCCAAGGACACTTCGACACATGGACTGCAGGCACCGAGATTCGTACCTTCACCCTTCTGGTTGGGAGATGACTGCTCTACCCACCATACCACTGTCACCTCCCTGAATGTTGAAGGTTCGAATCTCGATGGCTGTCATCGGTTCTGTACCGGAAACAAACTCCTTGTGTGTAACATACTTGGCCAATAAAGGTGATTATCCTTATCCTGTTTGTGAAATGTTGCACAGTGGTCACCTTAGCTGATTTTTTTGATAAGATTTCATTAAAAAAAAAACTGCCATTTGGGTTGGGATGATATGATTATCTATACTGTCAGATGATATATATTTATCAACCCTTACAGATTTTGCCATATTACTTATATTACCGAGTTTACCCCTTCAAATCTCTAGGCACTCAGCCATTGTGAGCAGTTTTGCATATCAGTGAGCTGGAGTGAGGTATGCACTGATTTCTGCATCTATGTGACTAAGTACTTTGTTTCTTTCAGATATGTATTTTACTGGATTAACAAAACCATTGAAAAAAGAAGCATTTCAGTTTGTCTATTTTAGACAGCTTGGCAGGAAACAACAATATAATCATATAATATTATGTTTTTTTATCCATGTTGCCCACTCTCAATTACCATTCATTTAATTTAGAGCTTTTATACTAATTATTGCTGCACAAGTCTGCTTAAATTTCTTTAAATAGATAGCTCATTTTCAGGATCCATTAAATGTTGTGTCCAGTTTACATATTGGATAATACTGTATAGGAACCACTGTGGTGTGTGTGTGTGTTTCACTTATCTCATCATCCTTCTCCTTTTACCTAATACCAGCTCTCTCTCAACCTCTCTCTCTCTCCTCATTCTTCCTCTCTCTTTCCC
>NW_018128036.1:316528-329112 GCF_001952655.1 Monopterus albus
AGCTACATCTCTCTATGCTAATGAGGCTAAGCCAGTGGTGCCATTGTTGATGCTGCAGGATACATTCACAAACATTTAACCCTTCCAGGAGAAGCACAGCATTGCGTGCAAGCATATTTTAAATGTCAACTGGCACCAAGTCAGGCAAGAGGTCACAAAGTTCTTTGAAAATATTCATCTGTAGTATTTTCATGTTTTATAGACAGGGCTTTAATCCAGGGTTTCAGCCATCTTCCTCAAGCTGAACATACGTCTACATTGTAGGTTGAATTTATGGTGATACCCAAGTAAAGTATATGAACACCTAAGCTCTGCATTAGCTGAACAAGTCTTTTCAAAACAATGTGCTGCTGTACCAGCCTCCACGTTTCTGGTTTTAGGCTTTGGACCTGATTATAGGACCGGACTGCAGAGCTTTCCTCCCATTAAATCACACTGTCATTAGTGAGGTTCATTGATATTTACTGAATAGACCTGACTCACATTCAGCAATCCAATTCATTGCAGAGGGACTGGGTAGTTGAGGCCAGCTAAGTTCTCCTGCGCTGAACTCTAAAAAAAAATCATTCCTGTCCCATTCCCGTGAATCTGAGTTCTTGGCAAAGAACTGCAGTGGTAATTCTAGTTATATGTTATCATGTTTAAACAGGACGGGGACAAACAAAAATGTTGAAAGCTATTATCTAAAATACTATTGTATACTTAAAAATATTATTAAATGGTAATGGCCCCAACACCCCCAAATCACAGGCCACATAAAAAGAGATCCATTTCTTCACAGTGTTACAGATACTGTATATCACATGATCTGTTACTGCAGGTTCTGAGTGTTTATGCTTTATTTATCACCAAGTAGATCTCTCCTCACATCTTCCTCCCTTCTTCCACTCCTCCCTCACCCTGTTCATCTCTTACTTGCTACCCAGAAAACAAACTTTATCACCACTGGGCAATGGTGATGAGGAGATCAGAGGTATAAAGCTTTATTTGTCCTCCAGAGAGAGATGGAGAAAGACAGAGAGAGGGGAACTCTTCTCCTCTCAGGTCACATCTGCAAGCCTGTAGACTACTTTCTAATCCACTTTAACTTTCAGAATGGAAGATCACCACTAACATTGCACTGCTTAAACTAAGCTTATCCTTTCTATTGCTATAAGCTGAATGGCACTATATACCTTTTTGCTTACAAACATCTAAAGAATGGAAATTCTAATTATTAAAATATCTCTGTGAAATTGACGTTCATACTTTGGTCCAGGAGACTGATAGCCTTGCAGATCCAGTACAAAATACAACTCCAGAGATGAAGCGACACTAAAAAGATAAATCACAGAAGTAAGATGGTAAATGGTCTTATACTTGTATAGCGCTTTTCAATGCATTGTAGCACACTCAAAGCAATTTCACATTATTTGGCCATTCGCACTCCCAAATTCACACATTCATACACTGGTGTCATCACCAGGAGCAAGCTGATAATTTTAACTCAAGGCTCACTTCATCTGTTATAGACCTTTCTAACAAATCACATTAGATTAGTAACACATTTTACACAGAGTCCTTACTTTTTGGACAGGCTATTCTTTGGCATCAATCTTAACCATCCTGTTTCAATTAACAAAAGACTGACCACATAAACGTTCCACCACAGAGATCTGTTGTTGTCAGTAAACATTGTTGCACTGCATAACATGTTCTTTCACTATAAAAATGTGTGCACTTTATTTATTTAGCAGTTCCAAACAGTAATAACAGTGATTACTTTCACAGTCTCCAGAAAGGAGTTCCTGTAAAGCAGGGACCAGGGTGCGTGTGCAGGAACAGCTCAGATTGTTCAGTTGTTGTTGTTTTTTTTTTGGTATTTTGTTTTCAATTTGTCCAAAATTAGAAATTAAAATTAAAGGCTTTCTACCTAGGTTGTGTGAATATCCAAACCATTTATTTATCCAGAGACCACTTATCTGCACCACCCATGTCTCCCTGTTCTCCCTGTACTGGTGTTGGTTCACTCAAGGTGTTTGCATGTTGTGGGCTCAAATTTTCCCAATATTCAAGTTAAATAGAAGTCCTACAGATGGGATGCAATGCTTTTTAATTTGTCATATAGCTCAAAAGAAAAGGGATCTACTACATTTTCTCCAAAAGGTTGTCATAAGGTACAGTATATGAAACATTCTTCACTGTTAGTTCAATATTAATATTAATTATATTAATAATTATTTTGTCTATAAAATTTTAAAACTGCCAGGCAGTGTTGCCTGTTGCCCCTACTATTACTATGGCCCTAATATCATCCCCATATCAGCCTAACCAGTTTATTTGAGTTAGCACCTGTGTTTGGCAGTGTGTAAAAGAACAGGATTGGAAAAGAGCAGGTGGGTTTGTAATATTCTTTTAATTAATAAACAAGTCACAGAGTACTGAGTTTGGTTGCTTCTTTAGATCCTCTGCTCTCAGCCAATAGCCTCAAGTACAGATTCATATTACAATAATCAATGCAGGGCCATGTTGTTTAGCATGACCCAGTGAGTTACTGAAGAGGCCAAAGAGTAGAAAGGAGCAGAAAGAGTCTCATGTTCAAGTGACTGTGTGTGCTCACCTGTACAGGCTATGCATAAATACTGTGTGCATGTGTGTGAGTACTGTATGTGTGTGCGCACACTGTTTGCCAATAAGTAAATGTGTGTACTGTATATGTGTGTGAGGGGGAGATGGTGAGTGTGTGTGTGTTAGTGTGATAAAGGCTGCCAAGGTCTGTTTTCCCTGCTTTCCATATTTAATAAGATGTGACTGCCTCTAACAGAAGATCTACATATTTCCCTGTGAACCAAATGCATTTTAAGGAGTTGGCAGCCACAATTAATGCAGCCAGTTTCCAAAACTCCAAATGTTGTTTCTTCTCCTTTTTTTAACTACCATTAATCCATACAGCAGCTAATTATGGTTTTATTTTTGGAGGATGTGGAGAGATTGAGAGGGGTGGGGGCTGGGGGCTCATTAGCACAACACGGTAAACTGTCTGAGAATACTGTGGAAAACGAAAACATAAGACGCACTCCTGGCGTTTGAATTCTGCTGTGAGCTCTGCTGACTGGAAGATACCATGAACTGAACACCGCTGCATGTTTGTGGTTTATGGAACTGAAAAACATATATGCAGTGTATACTGTATATGTCCTGTTAATCCTTAATCAGTGTATATTTTCAGTCACAATGCCCAAGCCCCAAGAACATGTCATATCCTGTACTTTTCTTATACAGTCTACAGGTATCATGTTGAAATTGGTAATGATTTTTATATTGCTGTATCATGTCACTACAATTTCCCATAATTTAATGTGGTGTCATTGAAAAAACATGTTATTTATTTCCTGGGTATTCCAAGATTATCTTGCAAATTTAATATGACATTCCACACATCAGAAGATGATGTATTTAAAAAAAACAACTCTGTGATGGTAGGAGAATTTCTGACTGTTATTCATAATGAGCAAAATAGGAAGTCTGGTCATGATTTTACTGAGAAAAACGGTCTTAACCTTAAGAAAGTGTGCTTTTTTTTACCTGACTGTGGTGATTGTCCAACCATAACCCACTGTTTATTATTTGAATTTCACTCTAACCAATTATCACTACAGTATATATACCAATTCACTTTATCTTTCCTCACTCCACTTTCATCTAAGATGGTATCTTCCAGCTTCTGACTGGCTGAACACACCTAAGCCAGGTAATCAGCAGCAGGTCAGGCAGGGATAGCAGGACAGCAGCCCTCGAGGACTGGAATTGGCCACCCCTGATTTATATGAATAGCGTATAGGGAATATTATAATTAGAAAAACATTTTGGTAAAACTGTTTGTTGTTCATAATGAAAACGGCTGAGGATATATAGGCCTACACACTAACATTAATAACTGTTAAGCATCTTAAGGCTACCTCGAGCTGATGTAGCCTGCTAGGCTCAGTATCCGTTGGACAGGGAAGCAGATGCCAACTCCTCAACTCCTAATACTTTACAGTGGACATTGCAGGTCACCAATATTTTGAAAAATTTAAAAGTTGCTGGACCAAACCTATTTTCTTGTTTTGAAGTTTGGCAACATAGTTTTCTTCAGGTCTATCCACCATGATCTGACTTGTTTCACAGTAGTCTATGTGTTGGGAAACCTGCATCCTTTAAACTTGTACACTACTTATTTTAAGAGGTGAGCATCTTCATGCTTTATTCATCTAAATACCGAGTACATTTAGGCCTACCAAAAGTAAAAAATTCCATCTCTTCATCACTCCAACTGTGACTTGCTTTCACTGCTGACATTATTTGTGTTTACCTGAAACCACTTGTTTGCTGCAGCTGCATCTGCGTTGATAGTCTGGAATGTTCAGAACCCTGGATAAGATATATGTAGACCAGTGAGAGGTGAAGTGAGTAACACTGATTATCTCGTTACAATGGCACCAGTCAGTGTGTGGGGTATATCAGGCAGCAAGTGAACATTCAGTCCTTGAAGTTGATGTGTTGGAAGCAGGAAAAACAGGAAAGCATGAGGATCTGAGTGACTCTGACAAGGGTCAAACTGTGATGCTGATGACTGAGTCAGAGCATCTCCCAACCTGCAGGTCTTGTTGGGTGTGTCGGCAGTGGTTAGTACCTACCAACTAAGGAAGGACTATTTCTATTCCAGAAATAGAAACACTTGAGGAAACAGTTTTTCATCCTAAGTCTTCAACTTGTTGTCTGCATGTAATACCTTTCAGGTTTTTAAAATAATACTTAATTCTGTAGTAAATGATTTACAGAAAGTAGTTAGTGGCTCATTACATTCAGGCATTTTCCCAAAGTCACTAAAAACAGCTGCCATTAGACCACTCTAAAAAAAGAGAACCATGGATGCTTCAGTGCTAAATCATGAGAAAGTTGTTTTTAACCTACTTAACAACTTTTTGAACTTAAATGGTCATATGCACTGAAAAAAAGGACTTACCGGGTCTTTGGATTTACACAAATTATGCTAGTATATGCAACGCAATTCATTCATATTTCCTCTGTTAACATAGTTCAAACAAGTTAACCCCTAAAGAAAATTATGTTGGTTTTACACATTATCATTGTGTAGGGCCGATGTACACATTACAATCAAGTAAATCCAACAAATCCTTTTTTTCAGTGAGTGGGGAAATTTCAGTCAGGTCTCTGACAGCACCACAGCACAGAAACAACTCTTATAAAAGTGTTAAAAGATATATGGCTGAATACTAATTTAGGTCAAATATCAGTTCTGATTTTGTTAGATCTAAGCACTGCCTTTGACATGGAACATAGCCCAGGGATCGGTTCTTGGACTGCTACTGTTCAATCTATATACAGTATACTGTGTAGTACTAGTAGGGCGCATTACTGTGAGGGCCTTTTCCTAATAAAAAAAAACCCATTAAACAGCTGCAGCTTATTCAAAAAGTGGCTGCTGGAGTTTTAACTAGGACTAAGAGAACAGAGCACATTACTCTAGTCTTTACACTGGCTCACAGTTACATATAAAACAGACTGTAAAGTTCTGCTCCTAGGCTATAATTCATTGAACAGTTTAGGCTTGGAAATACATGTCGGATATGTTTAAAGGCTATAAACCTAATAGGGCCCTCTGATCTATGAATTGATGTCAGCTTGTTGAGCCCAGAACTTGAACTAGATGCTGTGAAGCAGGTTTTAGTTGCTGTGCTGTGTACATCTACAATAAATTGCCAGTAGATCTTAAATGTGCTCACAATGTACATTTTTTTTTAGTCTAGATTAAAAACATTTCTACTTTCTTGTGCTTTTAGTCATAAAACTTGTGTTTTCCTCAAGTCAGTGTAGTTTACATTTAAATTATATTTATTATTTTACTGTTTGTAACATTTTTGCTTTTAACATATTATCTGATTGTTTTATTAGTTTTTATATATTTATGTAAAGCACATTGGGTTGCTCTTGAGTGTGAAATGTGTTGCACAAATTAATCTGTCTTTCCCTTTTGTACTGGACAGAATCAAAGCTTTTTCTGTTCCTCACTTTTACACCGTGGCTTATTTTCACCATCGCTGGCTTTAAGCAATATTTTGTTTCTTTACTTTTTTCTTAAGCCCCACCTCTCTCTGTCTGTTTCTCGTGGTCTTGCATTTGCAGCCTTCACAGCCTTTGTGAGAAATAATGAATTTTCTTCTCAGCACAATGTCATCTACATAAATGATTATATTGCAATTTCACACTTATTTCCATGGGCTTGTAAGGCCTTCATATGAAAGTCATACATTATTCTGTCTGTGCTGTTCAAGCAATTTCACAGGAGCAAAAAAGAGTAAGGAACAATTTTCGCCACATCCTCCCACTTTAATACAGTCTGTGATGAATTAAGGTCATCCACACATGTGATTGTGAAAGACAGCCAGCACAACATTGGTGCAAGTCTGTCTGAATGTCATTAGTTCCAGAAGATTATCTATTGTGCACTTACAGGTGAGTGACAAATCAAAGGGAAATCCTGAATAAATGAGTGGAGAAACATAACAAATAGAGATGCTGCAATGGTTTGGGTCCACTTATCCTCTTAGACCGAAGTGTCACTGCAAATCAATACAAAGTTGTTCTGAATGATCACCTTTATTTTGTGATGAAATATTTGTATCCTGATCAGAGTGATTTCTTCTAGGATGATAGTGCCCCCATCCAGGGCACAAGAGGTCACAAAATGGTTTTATGAATATGAAAATGATGTGTATCATGTGATGTGGCCTTCACAGTGACCAGATCTCAGCCCTGTGAATAGCTATGGGAGAAGTTGAAGTGACATGTTAGACAGTAGTTCAGCTTTACTATGGTATGACCGTAGCCTACGTGAAAGATTAATACCATCCATGGAATTAAAACTGGTATACCCCACTACTCCCTATAAGTACCAAAGACAGAAGTTGTGTGACAACCTCTAATGGAAGAGTTTGCCATTTATTTTCCAACTTACTTCTGAGTGTGCTTTTATGTGCTTCAGCTAGTTTCTTGAAAAACTGCACTTCACTACTTGATTAGTGGATACTTATATAGCCTACCTTTTAGTCTCATTATTTAATCTATATCCTATGGTTGACAGAGAGACAGAGAAGCAGGGGAAAAGGCTGAATGGAAATGAGGCACAAAATAAAGAGATGCTCAAAAAGAAAAGAAAGACACAACAGAGCCAGTTAGCTACATTCCTTTGAACCAACAACACAACTCAAACAGAGTTGCCTGTTCTCATTTCAGCTATGTCAGTCAGATATCCCTCTGCAGTGTTTATGCAAACAAAGGCATTGTGTGTGATGCACTGCTTGGTGTCATGAAATAACGTCTGGAAAAGCACTGTGCATGATTAGCCTGATGGCAGATCATCCTCATTGCCGTCTGGGGATTATCACTGATTTCCTGATAAGCGTGATGATTGCTTTGAAACATCGTTTTCCTCTGTTATCATTGTATTCTTCAGCATGCCACCTCCTCTACTTTAATTTGGTTTCAGTACAGCTGTGAGCCCCTGAAAAACCCATGTTCTTGTCTGCATGTACACATTAAACATCAGGCCATTCTGATCTCAGGCCTGCCCTCAGTGGACAGACAATGGCAGACAATGACCTTGTTTACACTTACAGGGCAGACAGCATAACTAATCTCCAAAAACTCAGTGTATCTATGAATCATCTGAGAAGAACTGAGGTCTGACTCCTCAAACAATTTCAGTGTGTCACATTTGTACAACATGTGAGATGATCTGTAGAGTAAATTATTATACTAGTACTACTACTACTAATGTTACTACTATGATTATTACAGGATTTTGTTGACTGTTATTATATTGATCATACTCATTAATACTATCTGGATTTTCCCTAGGTTTGCAGATGGCTTAGGCACTTTTTATGGGGGGGGGGTAAAAATGTTCAAAAGAAATTCTAACTTCTCTTTGTAATATTATTTATGAAACTGTTATGGTAGCCCCCCTCACCAGGAGGGTGAGGGAGGACTGAGGTTGGACTCAAGTGTGCAGACTCAGGTGCTAGGGGGAAAAACATGACGGTAGCAGGTAAATAAAGTGAACACAAAGTATCAAAAGAACATAACATGGGAAAGTACGGTACTTGGATATGTATGATATGTAGTGTAGTGTAAATGAGCGTAGCTCGTAGGTAGTGTGGTAGAGTCAAGCCAAAACGCACAGTGTCTGTCAGCGTAGCATTCTACCAAAATATGTAGTGTAGTGGGAATTAGTGTAGCGCGTAGGTAGTGTGGTAGAGTCAAGCCAAAACGCACAGTGTCTGTCAGCGTAGCATTCTATCAGCGGTACTTGGTTATGTATAATATGTAGTGTAAATTAGTGTAGCTCGTAGGTAGTGTGGTAGAGTCAAGCCAAAACTCCATGGGCACTTGTGTACATTGACTGATCATAGATAAAGTGTCACATGTTCATGGATTGGCTATAGGAACAGCAACGTGTTTGGCTGACAAATGTAGATTGTTTTTTACTCCCACCCACAGAAAAACTGCAAAAAAAAGAGTTGAGTGTGAGAGATGATTTGTATCCACAGGATGAGACTGACAAATGAGGATTTGTTCTCTCAACACTGGCTTTGCTCTAAAGAGTGTGGATTTTTGAACTGAGATTTGTGTACAAATATTTATAGGGAAGGGCTTTTTTTCCACTACACCAAAAGAAACAAATCTTAAAATGTACATGTAGATAATATTTGCACTATATTATCTCCATAGACAACCATGAATTGGCCTTTAGGATAACAAGTAGAAACATCTTTATGGTTATACTGCATAGGGGATTTTAGTTCTCTACTGTCTTTATCTTAAAGTACAGTACAGTCAACATCTTGACACCTGCGACCTTTCCAGATAAGGGACAAGGAGACACTGTTTAATTAGTATACATCTTAGTGGAGCTCAGAATTGTTATCCACTGAGAAGCAGATTCATTGTGTTCCCACACTACAGTAAATATTTGAGTGACCACCATTCAGTGTACTATAGTGCAGTCAGATTTAACACCAACAAAAATTATGCAGTTGCTTTATTTTATGTAAAAAAAACTGTTCCCCAAGGAATTTTATCCATTATATCCATTCAAAAAATATCTAGGCATTTACATGTGCAGCTCTTCTAAGAAAAGCTTGTACGAGGTGAAAACCCATGCAGACATGGGAAGAACATGCAAGCCCCACACAGAAAATCCCCAGCTTCCCTCAGATTCAAGACCTTGCTGTGAGGTGATGGTGCTAAACACTGCATCACAGTGTTCAATGCTGTTGAAATTGGTTTGAGTTTGATTTATTCTTTCTGTGCTTGTTTGTTTTAATCATGATGATGTTATTGCCAGTGTGTGGTTGTAACATCACTTTTCAATAAAGTTGAGTCTTATGCTGTTCTACAGTTATAAAGTGTTGTATAATGATATCATAATGTTCTCAGCAACTGAGCATTGTAGTGTCTTCATAATGCAAATTGTGCTGTGGCACTGAGCATTATAATTCTGTTGATGCTATTGTGTTGTATCAACATTATGATGTTGTCATGTCATTATAATTGTCTTGCTGTGAGATAGTTGTAGCATCGTAATGCTGTTCTGGAATTCTAATTATGTTGCATAGTGATGTTGCAGCACCATAATATTGCTGTTGCAGCGGCATCTCTGAAACATTATAAAGCTGTTGCTGGTGTGGTGGTAGTGTATGTTAATAGGATGTTGGTGCCATGGCTTTGTGGGCTCGTGAAGCTTTGTAGCACTTGGCTGCAGGCCTACGGAGATTAGAAGGTGGCTGGTCTGTGCCCAGCTCCATTATTCACTGGCTGTGGTGAATTTAGTTTTAGAGCAGCACATGCATTGACATCAAAGACAAAATGGGAAATGAGATGAAAACAGCACAATGCTGAAAAAAAACAATGTTGCATTTATGTATTTCATTATCTGGCCCAGGAACAGAGGAAAGGAGGGAGCAGGAGGAGACAGATTGAGAGTACTGGGACTGATTGTGTTATCACAGTGTTTACATTAAACACCTAAAGGCTGAAAGGCCTTGGATGGATTATAGCCACCAGAGAGAGTGTGTGTCTGTGTGAGCATGAATATTGTGGTGACCTGTTCGGTTTGCATAGATCCACATCTCTGCCTCCACCTGGCCCATGTCACCATACACTTCTAAACCCACATGCACATCTTAACCAGTTGTATTCACATGCTGAGGCTGAAAAGTATCACAGTAAGTACAGAGCACTGAGTGACTTACTGTACAAAGCAGCAAGAGGAAGATGATTTAACCACTAGTTGGTTGTTGGATAGTTGAACTGAAGATGAACACAGTGCAGCAGTTACCTGTTAAAAAGTATAGAAGTGCCCAGACGGAGGAGACCAACCCAGAGCTAAAAGGACAGTGGCCTATCCACATTTAATAGGTGGATTGAAACATGCTTCAAAATAATGGTGCTCCGTGTATGCTGGAAGTGTAAAAAAGCAACTGTTTGCTAATAAAGTATGTTTGCTATATTAAAAGTTGATATGATATACAAGCTGTGTTTACAGCTTGTTGCAAAAATCTAATACTATAAAGAGCAACCTACCAGCAGTTAGCTTTTGTAGAAGTGTATTTCAGTGTGCTCAGTCCACCATGGCATCACTGTGGCTACAGGTAAAAAAAAAAACAAGAGACCAACAAAGGCATTTTTTTCTATTGTTATTCCCCAGTTCTTTTATTGGACAGATCTGAATAAGGAAGGAGTCCGTCTTTCTTCATTTTAGTACTGATTTATTTTTAAAGCCACAAATAAAATTACAAGAGACAACACGGGTGGCTCCCTCCTTCAGACAAGCTGCTGGAAAAGATGAGTTTTTGGAAACACAGAGCCTAATACATTTATAAGTTTTTGGGCAACCCCTTACACAAAAAGATATAAAAACATCACGAGTTGGAGACAGTCCAGTGTCTCCTTCTTTTATCTAGAGCTCCACAGGCTTGGAGCAGCTGGTCATAACAAAATGAAGAATTCCATGTGTGTGTCTGTTGTTATGTGGTGCGTAACTAAAACATTCATTCGGACATAATTCTAACACAAGATTAAATACAAGAAAACAATTGGTGTCAAGGTACACTTTTTAGAATCAACATTGTCTTCTAACCTTAAAGCAAAGCAGACTGGAGCAGACTTTGAATCTTACTAAACTGCATTACTAATACATTTGATTCAACACATTGTCTAATAGTTATCTTACTGATTTATTAATGTCTAACAAATTCCCCCTTTTGACACGATTTTTATTGTGTCAACCTAAATGAAATGCCCCTGTTGTCCCCAGACTAGGCATCCAAGGAGGAGAGAACCCCCCCTTACCACCCCTTACCACCCCCTCCAGGGAAAGCCCAGTGCTGAGTACCTAGGGAAAAATCTGAAATAATAACATAAAATAATGGCATGTTGTCAGGGCCACTCGGCGGCCGCTGCCTCTCCTCCGCCTTTCTCTCCGCCTTTCTCTCCTCTGTTCTTTCGATCCTGTGGGCTCTGCACCTCAGCTGTGTTGCATTCCAGTAATTAGCAACTGGTTTGTCGATGCACACAGCTGGGGTGCATCCCGATGATTACCTTCGCCTCCTTATTTATACCTCTGGCAGATGCCCGTCTTGGCCGGAACATTAACTTACACTACATACATCACATAGTGTGCACTACTTCCCTAAGTAGGTGACAAATGTTATGTGCAAAAACACCGCGTAAATGTACGTGTGGTTAGAATGCTACGCTGACAGATACTGTGCGTTTTGGCTTGACTCTATCACACTGTTTATGCGTGACACTAGACGTCCTTTGTTTTCCACGCTGACAGTTCCTGTGCTGTGGATTACATTGTGTATGGTGGTCTTTTTTTGTTCTTTCACCTGTCCGTCTTCATCTTCCTGCCCTTTTGGTTTTTGCCGTCGGTCCCTGGATTCACCTGTTTGTTTTGATTCCCTCCACCATCTCTACTCTACCCAGACTGTTTATGTACTTGGACTTTATGTTCTTTTGATACTTTGTGTTCTTTTACCTGCTACCGTCATGTTTTTTCCCCTAGCACCTGGGTCTGCAAACTTGAGTCCAACCTCAAGTCTCCCTCACCTTCCTGGTGAGGCTACCATAACACATGGTCTTCGTTGCAGTGGCCCTATACAGTGAGGAACAGAAGTATTTGAACACCCTGCAATTTTGCAAGTTCTCCCACTTAGAAATCATGGAGGGGTCTGAAATTCACATTGTAGGTGCATTCCCACTCTGAGAGACAGAATTAAAAAAAAATTTCAGGAAATCACATTGTATGATTTTTAAAGAATTTATTTGTCTTGTGTAGCCCTCTGTTGGTGTGCACGTATTATCTATTATCCTCCTATACCCAGTGACTAAGCACTGTGAATTAGCTATGCCAGGAAGACCCGTACAAAGGAAGGGCTTGGACCAGATCAGAAGATTTTAGACTCGTAGGAGCCGAGAGGTGAACAACCACAGTGAGACAATCAACACAACTTGTAGTAAAACGGTTGAATTTA
>NW_018128036.1:331486-333620 GCF_001952655.1 Monopterus albus
CGAATGTGTGTAGATATTTACAACTTTGCCTTTTGACAACTGACATGCCTCTATAAGAGCAATCAGCTCAGCCATCTGGGCTGAACTTGGCTGTGGAATCACATCAGCTTGCAGTACTCTTAAGCCAGCCATTGTGTCCTCGGCCACAGCATATGAAGCAACTAGATTGCCAGTGGCAGTCTGATGACTGTGACCATCACAGTACAATGTTACCTCTGCATTAGGTAGCGGCTCCTTGTGCAGGTTCTCATGCAGTCTCATCTCTGTCTGTTTTGCTCACGCAATCATGATCTTGCTCAGTGACCATCTGCGTAGCCATGTTTGTTCCCTCACTTGTAAATTGTATGTGAGCCTGGTTCAATAGCTGTTGTAAGTTCTGGGTCCTATGTGCAGACAATATAAAAGCTTTGGAATTCTGCCCATGTGTAGTGTGTACAACAGTTTGAATGTGTAGTGTGTACAAAAGTTTGATAACGCATTGTGATATGTGATATTTTCAGTATCGCTCAGCCAATTGCAGTGATGTCTCACACAAATTGGATGTCCCTTTTCAACATTGTCCAACTTAGAGCTGTAGTACATCAACACCTTTCAGTTGTGTCCTCTACTTTCCTCCACCTTTTGAAATAGGTAGGCATTTACAGTGCTGTCCTTTTCATCAACATCCAAATGAAAAGGCTGTGAGTAGTCAGGAGCATGCAAAGCACATGCGTATGCCAGAGCCTGTTTTATGGCAACAAAAGCCTCCTCTGCTTGTGGAGTCGACAACAGAGTAGAACCATAATTCTTGTAGCCCGCCTCTGTAAACATGGCATGGAGAGGTGCCACAAGGCCGGTGAAATCGGGCACAAAATTCTTGCTGTAATTAATAAGCCCTAAGAATTGCATCATGGTCTTAACAGTAGTGGGCTTAAAATGTGCGGGAATATCAGTTTTTTGTGACTCAGTCATATGCAGGCCAGAAGCAGACACCACACGTCCCAGAAAGGAGACTCGAAGTCTCCCAATCTGCAGTTTGTCTTTGAAGATCTTGAAGCCATTCCTGGCTAATTGTGACAGCAAGGATCCAGTGGCTGTCATAATGGTTTCTGAGTCAGGAGCCGCTAACAAAAGGTCATCAACATATTGTAACAAAGTAACCCCTTGTGGAAGTGATAGATCCTTCAAGTTTTGTCGCAAAATGTGATTAAAGATGGAGGGGGAGTCAATGAAACCCTGCGGCAGCCGTCGGTAGGTAAATTGTTGTCCCTGATACGTGAAAGCAAACAAATCATATGAATCAGGATGCAGTGGCATAGAGAAAAAGGCATTTTCCAGTTCAATGCATGTGAAAAACTTGTGTGATGAACTTATAGCATTGAGCATGGTATAAGGATTTGGAGTGGCATAGTTTGTAGGGACCACAAGTTTGTTGACAAATCGAATCCTGTAGTCAGGTTTCCCAGCTTTAGGCACTGGATTTATAGGCGTGTTCCAAGGAGATGAAGCAAACTCTCGCTTGCAAAAGCCCTTTAATTGTGTTTTGGATGCCACTAATTTGCTCAGGCTTCAGTGGATACTGAGCTCTGTACACTGGTACCGCCCCAGCACGTAGAGGTATGATGATAGGCTCCACATGGAGAAGTCCCACACCCGTAGGACCAGAGGACCAGAGAGAAGTGGGCAGACTATCTAACAATGTCTGAGTGAACGGGTGTTCTATGTTCTCTCTGCCATGACTCCTGGGAAGAAAACACTTTTCCAGTGGTAATGACAACTGTGAGGAATGCTTAATAGCATTTGAAGGACCTAAGCGTCCCGCATGTTCATTTCTGAGGAAGGGTCGAAGTCAGAACAATCTTTAAAATATTTATTACAATCTTGATGAAGAAAACAATATTCAAGACAAGCAATACAGAGCTCTGGGTTCCGTCTCTATCTGAAGCCCTATCACACAGAGAAGTCAGTGCAAAGCTGCTGCAGGAAGCTGGAACCCCGAGTTTCCTCTGCATAGAGAACTTATAATAAGAGTCATGCAAATGATCTGACGTCATCCTGGTTGTCCTTCATCCTCGTTTCTTGGTTGGTTTCTTGACCTCGTTCTGATCTGACCCCTCATTTGGTGATCTTGTCACCAGGCAGATTTTGAATTCTC
>NW_018128036.1:334784-335985 GCF_001952655.1 Monopterus albus
ACAAAGTGATATGAGGAGCTGAATTTTCAGACAGGGCATACAAGTCCTGAATTTCACTGGGCAGTGCAGCCAAAGCTGCCACTCCCTGAGGCCTAATGTACAATTTTTAAATGTCAACTGTGGTTATTCTCTGGGATGTCTCTATTCCCTGAAGAAGATGTGTGGTTCATTTCCTCCTGAGACAGGTAAGGCAGCACCTGAGCACAAATCCCATTCAGTCTCTTCACTATTTCTGCCTGTCAAGAAAACAAATGAAACAAGGTCAGACCAGAACAACACAAGACATGGGACGACAAAAAACTGCATTATAGAGAGGAATCACCTGTTTGTGCATTTCAATGTTCAGCCCATAGGACATTTCGTAGTACTACAAATACAAAAGGGGAGAAAAACATAATATACATATTTTCTGTACCTTTTGATCCCACACACAAACTGGTGTACTATATGTATTAACAATGCCTGGATACTGCAAACTCAAAACAACTAAAAGTCAGTTTATACACTAACAACAAAACTAACACAGTGAAGGAGTGACACACACTTCACTAAGTACGTTGGTATATTGTAGGAGTCAACTAATAAAAAGCCACACTGCACTGACAAGAAATTACAACAGACATACCATGATATAGTGCCGCTGCATCTCTGACTTCTCAGAGGCCAGTTTATCACACTCCAACTTCAAACTGTTAAGACAGAAAAATAATAATAATCACCTTTATTAATTATTATAATATGTGCCACTGAAATGTAGAAGTTAAAGTATGAAGTAGGAGAAAATAAAGTACAGATACCTCAAAACTGTACTTAAGTACAGTACTTGAGTAAATGTACTTAGTTATTTTCCACCTTTGGACATACATGCGCCCTCTGAGTCCTTTTGTTTAAAAAAAATGTTTCTGACTAAACTTATGCAGGACAGATGCATCATTACCTCTGGTAACTTCCTATAATGGTGTTGGGCTTCTAATATTAAAGTCCAGGCAAAGAAGAAACAAACATACAGTGGGTATGGAAAGTATTCAGACCCCCTTAAATTTTTCACTCTTTGTTATATTGCAGCCATATGCTAAAATCATTTATTATCATATTTCAGTTTTTCTTTTTTAATAAATCTGCAATAATGTCAAAAATTCTGTGTTTTTCTGTCAATATGGGGTGCTGTGTGTACATTAATGAGGAAAAAAAATGAACTTAA
>NW_018128036.1:336850-355210 GCF_001952655.1 Monopterus albus
TTGTTTGTGCTAAGCTACGTCTCCACACCGGCTACCTGGGCATAGCTAGCTGGGCTGTTCTGCATGGTGTGGAGCTGCGCTTCTACGTAAGTCTGTGAATGAATGTATTGTTTGCTTATGGTTAGAGCACAGAGTTCAGTTAGGATGTGTGACTGCTCAGAGGCTTCAGAGTCAACATTTTACAGTCAGGAGTGAGTCACTCACTGTGAGCTCATCAAGCCTCTCACTCTGCCCATGTCATCATCAGAGGCAAACATCAGACGCCCTGCAATTACTCTGCTCTCTCTTCCTCTCCTCCTCCTCCCTGTGGCAGGCAGTGTTGAATGGATTATTACAGGGGTCTCCCCATCCTATTCGGAGTCATTAATACTTGTCTGCTCTGTACACATCAACTACTCACTTCATTTATCTGAGCACACCTTTTAATTTAATCAAACCGCAGCAGCTCTCTCTCTCTCTTTCTGTCTCTCTCACTCAGACACACACTAACCTTATCCTAACGTCTCTCAGAGATCTGTTGTATTTTTGCTGCAAAAACTGACTGAATGTGTTGATTTTCAAAAAAACTATGCTAAAGTAAAATGTGTTTTGTAAAGTATGAGTACACAATGCAAGTCAGCCGTAATTAAATTCCACTGAGTCAGAATAATTTAAGGATTCTCTTAGGATCGAAGGTGTGACAGCGTTCCTGTCACTTGGCTCCTGCTTAGTTTTTATTCTGAATTTAGTCCATATGGTGACTTCAGTGTTTCCCGCTGTGGAGTGCTGCGAGTTGTTTAAACCAACAACTCCTGAGGATTACACAAATTAGAGAGAGTTTTAAAATGGTCATTTGGAGAAGCTTGATCAGAGATAGATAAATAATAGATACAGATGCTGACTGGCATGTGGCTGCTATGGCTCGTCTCCAGTCCTACACAGACACTTCACAAGAGCCGCCTGATAAGACGGGCTGTAGGATACAAAATTGTTCACATCACAGTTACAACACAGTTTGAATCACTTTTGCATTATTTGGCTAAAAGAGGTTTTCAGTTCTAATATTTTCAACAGAACTGTGAAAACTGGTCTGATTAGACCATTATTGGCAGCTGCATTTTCCTGGATTAACCAACTGCAATGTGCAAAGGTTTTTACTTGTCTGGTCACTCAGTGTGTAAAAACCCAGAGGAGAAAAAATGCATTGGGGGCGGCTGTGGCTCAGGAGGTAGAGCAGATCATTTCCTAACTGGAGGATTAGTGGTTCAAGTCCTGGCTTATCCAGTCAACATGTCAAAGTGCAAGACACTGAACCCCCAGTTGCTCCCAGTGATAACACTGGTGTGTGAATGTGTGAGCATTTGAGAGTGCGAATGGGTGAATGCCCAAGTAGTGTGAAAGCACTTTGAGTGTGATGTAAAGCGTAGAAAAGCACTATACAAGTATAAGACCATTTACCATTGATGATTAGGTAAACAGTTCTATGCACAATTTCTCAGTTGCACATCACTTCAAAATGGAAACAGCCTACAGGCAATATGTTGTTTTTTTGTTTTTGTTTACAGTCTAGCCACTACAAAACACACACACACACACTCCTGTTTGTGCAAATGTTAACCTCTCTGTTTCCTCAACTCCCTTCTCTTCTTGCTCTCTACCTTTAAATATCTGCAGCAATATTAGAATAATTACACATAGGCTACACCTTTGTTGGGGTGAGGTGTGTGTGTGTATACTGTACTTGTAGTGTGATGTGTGTGTGTGTGAAAGAGCGAGAGTCACTCAAAGGGTACAAAGCGTCCTAGAAAATTTCTACATTTTGTTCTTAGTGGTTGTGTTACCAGTGATGTTGAATAAGAAAAACAATAACAATCTTCCAGTTTCTCCAGGGAATGAGAACCTTGCATCTATCATAATAACCTGCTTCCTGGAACTTTATTTGTATTCAAATACACAGTTATATACGTTGCTCTATACTGTAGCCTCATCAGTGGAGAGAGGTGAGGGGGTAGAGTTGCAACTAACTAATAAACAAGCATTAAACATAAACAGCTGTCAATGAGTTGGATTTAATAGAATTTTCCATGACTTAACTCAGTGAATAAGACTTTAATAAACATATTACCTGCTTCCACTTATATACTGTTAAGACATAATATCACATATTATGTAATACCCACAATATTTAACACCAATGTTCTATCCATGTTGGATGTTTTTGACAAAGTACATGCCTTGAAGTGTTTACACACAGCAATGTCTGTTGAAGCTACAGTACCTTGACTTTAGTCTTTGCATTTGTTCCCTTATCAAGGTTAAAGTAACTGCTAAGATTCAGAAGTCGTGAGACAAACCACAACACAAAAGCCTTAAACATGCATACTCTGTCTGAACTGCAACTTTTTAATGTAAGCTTATAAAATAGATGCATGGCTCTTACTTTGCATTCACTTCTTACATATAATTAAAGCAGAAAAGTGTAAAAATATAATAATATAAACAATGACTACGTGTGTGATGCAACAGGGTTTGAAACCTGAATATTATTATTGCCTTAAATGGCCATTGTCAGTTGTTATCATGCCCATAATGATGCTTTGGTAGGGGCAAACTTCACATACAGTACCAGTAGGCCAGAAGGTGTATTTCATCAGTACCGGCTTACAGGATATTATTAGATGACCACTAATGGCCATAATAAAAAGGATAGTAGCAACAGTGATTGCTGCTTAAAAAGTGAAGAAGTCCACATAGGGAGAAGGCTGGAAGCAATGGCAAAACTCTGAAATGTGAGACAGCTCTTCCTGTATCATTTCAAACTGAGAGCCAATGTTGATATTTTTAGGGATTACACGGGGATTTGTGAGGAGGTGGAATTTTTGTCCAATGAGGATGTCACAGCCCACACTATGTCTCCAGTAACACATATAAATTGTCAGTGTACCATGCAGTAAGCTACACTCCATTAACTTGCATCATGTTGGTGACATTTCAGAGAGTGATATCTGAAACTGAAAATGGCCAGATATAATAAGTGAGAACTTTTATTTCATATTTAATTTATTTATTGGTAATACAAGTGAAGCCCAGAAGGACAATAACGCAACACAGGTTTATGCTATATACAGTATATACAACATATTACAATCACTGGAAAAAAATAAATAAATAAATTTGCTAACCTTCTGGAGATTGTGTTGTGGTGTTCAGGTCATGCCCTACACACAATAATATGATTTCCATGGACAAGCTGTTTCTTTGTTTAAGTTGTTGTAGCCATAACTCACTGTGCTTAGCAAATGAGCTATAAACAGTGATGTGTTTGGTTGAGAAGGTTAATCACCACATCCATCTTTGCCTTTTTGCAGACACTGTATGTGAACCAAAGAATTATAATATTTGAATTTTATAAGCTTTAGTTACTTTTCATACCTTTTATTTTCCTTGGTTATATATATTACAACTGTATTGATGATTGTCAAGAACTACTGAGTAGGAACTGTCTGCTAGAACTTTGTGGAGACATAATGTCTAAATCTTTAGTTAACCAGATGGCCTGTTTTGCATCTTCACATAAGCCTGCTTAGCATTATACAAGTTCTGCTTTGTCATATAATAGTTTGCAGAGACAGGGGGCCTACAACTTGAGATGATCACTTGGCCCGTTTAGCATTTTCACAAGGTCTGCTTTGTCCTGTAATAGCCTACACAGACAGGGTGTGCAGCTGCAGACAACCAATTGTCCAGTATTCATTGTTAGCTACTACCTGACATCACAACACTCACACACCTGGCTTGTAGCACATTCCAGTAAGCTGGCGTGGGCAGAGGTTGGCTAAGGGCCAATAGTATTAGGATGCGTGTAAAGCCCAACCTTTGTACAGGGCGGCCTCCGACCAAGAAGGTAGATGTGACCACAGATAATAGCTCAGGGCTCTTTGGGGACAGAGTTCCTGCGGATGTTCTGTCACTCTGAGCCCTGCACTGCTTTGCCTTACATGTGCCCAGACTTTGAGTAAATTTTCTGTTGATTTTATACAGTTCTCCCCTGTCTTCTCTTCACGCACTTTTAACTAAAGAACAGGGTCTAACAGCAGTTTGTGCACTTTGTGCTGGGCTGTCTTATGTAAACTTTTGTAGCTTGATGCAGAGATGTTGTGAGTATAAAGGGGTCGGGGCTGTCCTGTAATGAGTTCCACAGTTATTTCAGTGACAAAGTCTGGGCTATTAGACAAAGTATTCCCAAGTTTCCACCTTCTATACCACCTGTATCTCAGTCACTGTTTACTCTGGAAACCTTGAATCCTATCTCTCTGCCTCAACTCAAAAAATGTGTCCCAGCCAGGATAATTAAGGAGGTCATTGACACTGTGGGGCCCACTTTGCTCATATTTCTTAACTGCTGTCTTAGGCTGGGCATGGAACCCACCACCCTTAAGCATGCTATAGTGAGACCACTTCTCAAGAAGCCCAACCTCGACCCCTCCCTTCTGTCCAATTTTCGCCCAATTTCCCTTTTGCCTTTTTTATCTAAGGTTATGGAAAAACTTGTCCTTACCCATTTGCAGTCTCACCTGGATCATCTGGATGTTATTAATAAGTTTCAATCAGGCTTTATGCCCCATCACAGCACTGAGTCTGCATTACTGAAGGTCCTTAACGACATTACTATGGCCCTTGATGCCAAACACCCAGTTATTCTAGTTCTTCTAGATCTTTCAGCAGCCTTTGACACCGTCGACCATGCAGTTTTGCTCTCCCAATTGGAACACCTCGTCTGCCTAAGAGGCATGGTTCTAAACTGGTTTACCTCCTTCCTGTCCAACAGAACCTTTTCTGTCATTATTGATGATTCTTCCTCGCCCATAGCCCCTTTTACCTCAGGCGTCCCCCAAGGCTCGATTCTGGCCCCATTACTCTTTTCTTTATATATGTCACCACTTGGTTCAATCATATCAAGACATAACATTCATTTTCACTTTTATACAGATGAAGTTCAGATTTACGTGCCGTTGATACAATGAGATTCTAATGCACTTGCCCTGCTGCATAATTGTATTCGCGATGTTAAGCAGTGGTTATCACAGAACTTCCTTCATTTCAATGAGAGCAAAACTGAATACATTGTTTTTAGCCCCGATCCAGCCACTGTTGTATCGACCTTAGGTCCTTCAGCCCCTTCAGTTACGGATACCATGAAAAACCTTGGCGTGATATTTGACAGCGACCTAAATTTCGATAAGCAGATCAGATCTGTGGTAAAATCTAGCTTTTTTTCACCTGAGACTCCTAACAAAGGTTAAGACTTAGAAAAAGCTATTCATGCATTTATCACCTCACGACTTGACTACTGTAATACCCTCTATGTGAGAATTTCTCAGTCTCTTCTCCAAAAGCTTCAACTGGTCCAGAATGCTGTGGCTCGACTATTGTCGAACACCACCAGGTAGGCCCACATCACCCTTGTTCTCTCGCTACATTGGTTGCCAGTACAGTTTAGAATTGACTTCAAGGTGCTACTATTTGTATTTAAGTCATTAAATGGCCTCGCTCCTCCATGCCTGTTTGATCTCATGGGGCCCCTTATGTTCCCAGGCTCTGGAATTCTCTACCGCTAGAGCTACGGTCCATAACCGAGCTGGCGGTTTTTAAGTCAACTCTAAAAACCCACATTTTTAGACAAACCTTTGGTGTTTAACCCGTCTTACCTCCTCCAAAGAGACGTTTTTAACATGTTTTATTTTAGTTGTATCCTGATATGGGAGTTTTTTACTGTTTCTGCCTTGAAATTCTGTGTTTTATTTTGTTTAAGTTTTATTGTTTTAGCAGTTATACATGTTCTGCTGTGAAGCACTCTGGGCTCCGCTGGAGTTGTAAAGTGCTATATAAATAAAGTTTTATTATTATTATTATTAACAAACAGCAGTTTGTTGTGGTCATATAATCATATCAGCAAAGAGACATTGAACAAGGAAATGACTGAACAACAGAGAGCTACACTTTCAGAAATAACCAGAAAACTCATTGTATTATTGTTGTAGACATGACATTCATGTCTTACTATGTAAGGGTGTAACTGTAGTTAATCCTTTACTATAGAACTGTAAAAGAGAGGGAATTTCTGCTTGTAAGAGAAGGATAGAAAAAGCATTTGCATCTGATGGGTTACCCTGTGCAGATAGAGGGTGAGCTGGAAAGCAGTGCAGAGCTCTTGGCTGATCCTCTGCTCAGGTGTCAGAAGTGTTATCTACTGTAAATATTAGCTGCGACCTGCTTCTGACATGCTGTTGTCCCATGTTATGCACTACCTGCTAAGCTGACACAGGGGTGACAACGCCAGCCATTCCAGCAAATCGAGGCTGCCACAGCACCCACCACAACAGGACTACTTATTTACTCTACTTTATTTATTTATGCTCTCATACTCTGCTTATACTCTCTCTCTATGCAGCCTCATTTTGTGAAAGTGCTGAACAAAAATAATGTCATGCTCTTTATTGATATTCATTGACAGAAACCTTCAGGGATTTAAATTTCTTTCTTTGTTTAATGTGGTAATCCTGAAGTCCTCCTCCTCACATTGAATCTCTCTGTCTCTCTTCATGAATAAAGCAAGCAGTGAATGGTTCTAGCAATTCAACACTTACTTGCCTGGCTGCTGCAGCTTTCCATGCAGTGTCTTGTGGCCCAGGGGAGGAATTTAGGCCTGGCAAAATTTTTTTAATATTTTTCCAAATACAAATACAAATCAAAGAGAAAACATTTGTGTGTGTGTTTGCACGTGTATGCTTGTGCTGAAGGTGACTATACAATACTCACTCCTCGGCCAAGACAGAGAGACTGTGATGAGAAGATGTAGAGAACTGGGGGAAATTTAACACACACACAAATGTGCATGGGTATGTAGCATGAGCATGCACAAAAAAGGTATATCTGTACAAATTACTTGGGTTCATTCATGAGCATTTTGGAAACTTGTGTAAAACAAATATGCAGACACATGAAAAATAAAATGAATAAAAATATTAACTGTAGAGGCAGAGTTCAGTCCAGGGGCATGTTCTGTCTTGCAGATATATAGTTTTGTCCATCATTTTCATGAGTCCTGATACTTCCAAGTTGTACTGCTGACTGTGTGCTGAACAGATGCATCAGAATTTGTCCTGAATGCAGAATTTGACCTGTCACTCAATGAAGAAGAGTTTGAGTTTATGGCCAAATCTGAACACACAGGTATGTCACATGTATCTGCTAGCATCAGTACAAATCATATTTTCTAGTCATATAAAAATCTGCAGTGTCTGATAATAAACTTCCATAAATCCTGAAATCATATAAAAACGTCCTCAATATTTCAGTTGTAATTTGCCTGATCACTTTCATACTTGGAACATTTCTTCAGTGTTAATATAAATTTATGTGAGTGTTGTGTGTAGAGTGTGAACATACAAACCTAAACTACCATATGCTGTATCATGTATCGTCTCATACATCTCATTTGTGCCCTACTGGTGATAGCATGCCAATGTTGGAAAATACATAACACTTAAGGGCAAATTATCCTTTCTATGTGTCTGCTAAGGTCTAATGATGTAATTTTGTCATCTTCCCAAGTCTGCAAGGGTCTGTGCAGATTCTGTGTGGTCAACAATTAATGTCCATGCAGAGCTGCGTATATACCACAGTATTTGGAAAGGTTTTGCAGTATGTGGACAGAAGGCAGGCCCTTGAATCAAAGTGTAGACACATATGTGCTTCCCTTGTCTGTGTCCATGTACACAAAAAGTCTGATTAGCCCTTAAATGTGATAATGGTTTAATATGGTTTAGGTACAAAAACATGGGTTAGATTCTGAGGCTTGTGTGATGTGAGAAAAGATGGAAAACAATGAGTTGCAGTAACAGGTTGTATTAAAAGTGCATCCAAGAGAACATGGCCCTATCACCTCTCCAGGCCTGTGTCTTTTCACTGTTAAAAACCCCAATTCTAGGTTCAATATTCATTTCACTCAGACCATTAACAGTTGTGCAGTTCAAAGGAAGAGGATTGATTTAAACCTGTTTGAATTCAGACAACCAGCACCAAGCCTGCTGTGCTCCACATAGTATTAGGACCATCACATGGGTGGGTTTTGTTCTAGATATAGTAATGACATCGTGCCAGGAAGTGTAAAGGTCCAGCAGCCAACATGCTCAGACTTTACTGGATGTGACAAATGGGACACATCCTGGCTCTGTGCCCAGGTTGTTTGGGCTGTGGAGAAAATTAAAAGAAAAAAAGAACAAATCAGATTTTTTTTTCCCCCTTCGAGATTAAATAAGTGTAAACTTCTATTTTCCTCTGATATTCTGTGTTATTGCCCTGTCATGGTTAGTGTGATGAGATGTCTCTAGCAGTGAATACGAGATGTAGCAGAAGACTATAGCACCTCTGGTGTGTGCGTGCATGCACATATGTGTGTGTGTGTGCTGTCACAAATGCCTCACCCTCATTCTTTGCCTCTAAAAGTACGGGCCTATTCCGAGTCCACCGCTAGATACTCAGAGTCACAGTGGTGGGTTTGCTGTGGCCCATTCAGAGGTTTAGTGTGGTGGCTGACAGTGGGAAGGCCTGGAGGTTAGGTAGAGCAGATGGACATGGCAGAGTAACTCCTTCTGCTTCCTCTATCTATTCTGTTAGGAAACACACACACTGGGCTGCTATATTTACCTGGTGTGGCCCTGTGCCCTGTCAGTAGTCCAGGGCAGTCTAGTCTTTGAGAGGATGGAAATTGTTAGAATAGTACAAACTGAATATGCACCCACTGAGACCTGACTATTAAGGTGCAAATAATTACATACAGTAAAATTATATAGGAATTGATTTATCCTCTTTAAAGACACTGCCTTTGTGGATGTTTAATCAGTTTCATAAAGCAGCAAATTTGGGTTATAAATATCTAAATTTGCCTACAATATAGCTTGAAATGAAATAAAAGCAGATTTGTCAAACTCGAAATCTACTGAATGCAAAGTTTCCATTTTGCCTAGCTCATGGCACACTATTAGTCACACCTACTGTAGAACCAAGATTTAAAAAAAATTGCAGCAAGGCATCTTTGTTTAAACTTCAGATTGGAAGTGACATTATAAATTCCAGACATGAGGCAGCAGCTAACAAGGAGCCTCTTGCTCTGTAATAAACTAAGTTTATGAGACTGGAGTGAAGGGGCCTGGTCCTTACAGCACAAATGACTCATTAGTTCTAATACCTGTCTAATGAGAAAGGCTGTTGAGGGACACACGAGTAACATGATGTGATAAAACAAATCTTCCATGACTTTTAGGGCTCTTCAGTTTTTAATAGCCTAAATGTCTTTGGAATTGACATGAAAATGTGTACAGGCCTTAATTTAGAGGTCATAATCTTATGCAAGTTTGACATATAGGTTAGTCATATATTTTTTTCTTAAACACTAATTTGAAACTAGAATCATTAGGTGCAAGGTAGCTAATTCATGTACTGGGCAGAGGGCAGGTGAACATCCTGCACAGGTTCCGAGTTCATCACAGGAAGAGTAATGTAGTTACAAATCATTAAAAATCAATCAGTGTTATGTCTTTTCTGTTCGATATCCACTCGCACCAGGAAATAGCAGGGAAAAAAAATCATTGCTGTGGAAATCTGAGTGATTTAGTGACTGCCCGTTGCTGAGCGGACAGTACGTTTAGACTGTTAGCTGAAGCAAATGAATGTCTCATTGACCTTTATCCACCATTTTTCATGTAGAGCAAATCATACTCCAGCAATGTAGGATTATATACAATAGGAGTGGATAAGGATGCACAGCTAAAACAATAGCTTCCTCAATTTGGGATGTTAAAGTTTACAAATGTTGACTCAAAAAAGTTGCAAAACTTTTGTAGTATGATTCTGAGTCAGTTGTTGGAGACCAGTGATTTACTGTAGGTCTGCAATTTTAATGTTATAAATACTGCTGTCACTCAGCTGTGGGTGGCATGGTTAGCACCATGATTAGTGGTTAGCACTGTCGCCTCACAGCAAGAAGGTTCCAGGTTCGAGCCCAGGCTGACCCGTAGCCTTTCTCGAAGGAGTTTGCATGTTCTTCCTGTGCCTGTGTGAGTTCTCTCTGGGTACTCCGTCTTCCTCCCACAGTCCAAAGACATGCATCTTAGGTTGACTGGTGCCTCTAAATTGCCCATAGGAGTGTGTGTGGTTGTTTGTCCACATGCCAGTCCTGTGATAGACTGGCGACCTGTCCAGGGTGTACCCCAACTCTCGCCCAATGTCAGCTGGGATAGGTTCCAGCCCCCTGTGACCCTATTTGGCAATAAACAGCATAGATAATGGATAGATGGACTCAGCCCTGTGTGTGTGCTATTCCCTCCCTCATTAATTGTAGGGCAGACATACATGCATACAGTGTTGCCAAACACACAGCCCACTCAAGGATTAAACTCTATGCTAAAACATAGAGTTATTATCCATATAAGACGATGAATGACCATAAATCAATTTTTAGAGGTAGAGTGACTACGATTTGAAGCCAGACACAAAAAGATGAGAGGTCGATCCACACCGCAAGCTCAGGTTAAAATAGTTGAACACTGGACAAAGCTGTAGGGTCTGCTTCATGAAAGACAAGAGAATAACAGAAAACCCTGGATTTCTTGACACTGTCACACACACTATCACAGGCACCAACCCAGTCTCACAGCATGAGATAGGACAGCTATGTTGGGCTGCAATACAAACAATGTTTCCATGTCACAATACTACATTTTGAGCTGTGTACTAACATATTCATTCTACATCTTCATGTGAGACTGGCTTGCAGGAACACTCCTCATACATGCTCACAGGGCTAACATCTTGTGGTCTATGCACTGGTAATCTGAATGGCGCTGGTCGAATATGCACAAATAAAGGAAGTTTGACTTTTTTTGCTTAGTGCAGAATTGCAGTGTGAACCAGACTTTTAAGTTGATATGGCAAATCTGTTAGTGAAGAGTTTCTTAAGTTCTTATTTACTGTACACATCCAACGGTTAGAAGGCAAAGTTATCATTTCTTTGTTGTGGTGTTGGTGCAAGGTAAATTTGGAAATATGGGATGTGGATTGGGGAGTTAACTCAGTGAGGACAGTTGAGACTGGTAAGAAAGTTATGTTTCTCCCTGAGGATGAACAGTTATTGTTTGTCTGTGGAAGGTTGGATGCAGATGTTAGGAGATGGTGAGAATTGCTGCAGCTACAATTGTAGCCTGAGACCAGAGGCAGAGAGAATGGAGAAGATCACCTCTCATGGTAGATAGTGCTTGCTCATCACTAAGTCAGTGGATTTGTTTTACTGGGAAGACGAGAGGCTCGTCTCTGATCCGCTCTGCTTAGCGTGGCAGTGTTCTCACGTCCTTCACTGTCTGCCACCTTCTCTGCCTCTTTTGCATTTTGTATTGCTCAGCTTTTCTTTACACTGCAGATTTGTGCTTATCTTTTCTTCATCTCAAACCCTGCTCTCCCTAACCAATCTGCACACCACTCTGATGTTTGGAAAGTAAACAATTGCCATTTCTCTCTCAACAGGGTTGAGTCATCCTTTTTTTTTATTTAACAAATATTTAACCAGGGGTATGGGTATCCTATTGAGGTTTGAATAAAACCAAAACAGCAGCATCACTAGTTCCAGACCGAAAAAAACGCATGCAAAGCATTTAATATTGTATAAAATCACAAAAACTAAGAGCAAAGGTATAAAACAGTATTAGTACCAAGAATTAAAAGAGCTAAGGAGACGAGAGGCTGGCATGAGAAGGAATGTGGTGGAGAGGGTGGGCGAGTCACACTGCTAATAAACACCCTTAGAATGATCACAAAGGTTCATTAAGGTTCTGCTTATGGGGTGCTTTGTGAACTGGTTGTGGGTCCGGGAGCAGGTGGAGGTGTATTAGGGCAGGAGTGCTGTAGTCACGGCAGTGGGACTGAATGGCTACATAGACAGCAGAGATGAGAATGTACTGAAGTTTACTGGGGGCTGCAGAAGATATAAAAATAAAGGAAAGTCTTGCAATTAAGTCTGGATGTAATGGAGCGTGGATCAGAGTGTCAGCTGTACATGGGCTCTAGACAAACCAGAGTGGAAAAAGATAGTTGGGTTATTTAAATTGTTAAATCTCTCAGCTGTGAGAATAATGTTTGTTTCACTCATCAGAAACCTGCAGTGTAAATGTGCTCAAAGTAGAATGCACCCACTGAACAAGGAAAAGAGTATCATATTGTCTGGTTGATGTGATCTGTGTTTTCTTCTGGATTATTATTGCTAATCAAGTGTGAATTTGTTGTTTTTATAATGGAATGAGAGAACAGCATGGGTGAACAGATGTTTGGAAAGACTGAGGAGGAAACAACTGCACTTGCTATTTCTGTACTGATCCCACCATCTAGTGGTGAGACCACTTCACTACAAATATGAAGTTTAAATTTAATTTTTATTTCATCATTATTTATCTCACAAAAAATATTGATTATTACACGCAGTAGGTACAAATGTATTTATTTAACTTAATATTTGAATTTTCATGTATGTTTGTTTTGGAATTGTGTTGTGTTAATTTTCTTTGTATGTATATATTTTCATGCATTGTTTGCCTGTAATTATTTTCCTAATACATATTCTACACACACACAATATACTTGCTATAATTCAGTGTTTCTATTCATATGAATTTGCATATTAGTTATTTTAACATTCCAGTCATTATTTGATGCTTATTCTGGTTATTTTACCCTTTTATTTAAAGTTATGTTTTATGTCCTCATCAGTTTTTCCATGTTTCACACTTACTTTATTTGGTTTATATGACAAAAAGTGAAGGAGTATTAAACTTGAGGCACCATACTCATGAGGCTAAACTCTTCTAAACTGTGCCATCAGTTCAGACTGTAGTGACTGTGTGCATTTAACAGCAGAGTGTCTGAGCTGCCAACATATGGCAGTGTCGACCTGCAGTACAGTCGGCATTAAATCTAGGAAAGCAGCAACATCTCAGATCCGCTCACACATAAACACCATTCCACTGACCAGTGGTCTTTTTTTACAGTATAGACACACAGTTTATGGTTGTTAGTTCATTCAGGCCTGACAGACGGGCTGTATAAGTGAGATATAGACAGTTTCTTTCATCCCATCATAGTGGAATTTAATATGCTGAATGCACACACATAGATATAAACATTTATTATAGTGTCTTTTTATGTAGTGTTACCACATTCATCAAATATTTATATATACAAAAGCATAATATGTGAGCCCTGGACAAAGTCTGTCTTCCTGTTTAATTCTTAATTTTGATGAGTATTACAAATGTGTTTTTAGTAATGTATCAAATGTTATATAGATTCTTTATGTAACAGTGTTTTGCAGTGTTTTTACTAACTAACATGAATAATAAATATGATGAAGTTCTGCTTGGTATTATTACTATGTGTGTTGCATGTGCCCACTCTCCAATCATTCCATGTGCAGAGGCACAGCTGCATGGGAGAAATAAGACTCAATAAGAATCCTGTTGAGTTTTAAAACACTGCATCTATTTCCATTATTAATTATAGTCATTACTGCTGTCTCCTCCTGCTGACGGGGGAGGGAGGTGAGAAGGAAGAGATGGAGACAGAAAAGGGGAAGTAAAGAAGAGGAGAAAAGAAGGATAAAGAGGGAAAACAGGCGTGAGGTGGGGGAACAAAGAATGGAGAAGGACTGAGAAGAAAGATTACAAGAAAAGGAAGCTGGAGAGACGAGACGGGAGGATGACTGAGTGAATGAGTGAACTGGGTGGAAAGTTTTGCTTGGCATCATTTTGCACTTGCAGTTTCAGACACCTGCTGTCTGACAGGTCTTCCCTGAGAACACTTACACACTATAAAGTAGTTAGGGAGATCACAAACATGACTTAAATCCATTTGTTTCACACTGAATAAAGACACATTGTACTGCACACTGCCAAAAGACAAGGCAACATCTCATTCATGTATGAGGAGCCATTACATGGTGTAGACATTACAACAAGAGTTAGTAGCCTGTGGAAATACAGTTGCACTCAGGACGAATGTCAGATGTATAGGTACAGTGGAAACGTGTCAAGGCGAAGACAGAGGAGTGTTGGAGCAGTGATCTGCAGTAGGGAGTGTCCCTGGCCATGGACGTGGGATGTGTCAGCATTTGAATGCATTTTTTTATAATTTTGTGAAGGGAGCTTTTTCAAGTTCAATCACTGTGTTAATTTTCTCTGTAATTATAACACAGGGACACTGACAAACAGTTCATCTGTATTGTTTTTGTTTCTCTTTTTGTCATGTGTTTGCCGCTCATTGTAGACACACAGTAAAACACAGATCGCTCCCAGCACACTGTATCTGAGCTTCCCTGAGAACAGAATCAGACCTGCTTCACATGGTGCCTCACATCTTAAAGACACACTGAAACAGTAATTCTAGAGCACTGTGCTGTGAAATCTAATGCATTTCCAGATGAAACAGGATGCCCATAGGCAGAGTATAGTGAGGTAACAGCCCATGCTGCGAACCGATGGGGTCACACTGTTAATTATGAAGAAATGCAGTGAGGGTGTTAATAACTCAGTGAGATTATTGGTTGGAAGTTTGGTTTACACCTTAGTGTTTGACACAGCTGTTAAAATAATAGATAGAAGGAAGTGGAACACAGCTGAACGCACACTGTGCTAGGAAGGTGGAAATGTACTGTATCTTTTTTATTTTCTTGTAGTATTAATGTACATTTTGAACTGATGATGGGTAACTGCCTCATTTAGAGTTGGCATGTGCCATTTATTATATCAGGATGAACCCAATGAGGTGCGTCGTCTCATTTTCAATGGGGTCAGATGCAGAATTAACAAATGTATTCTTATCCCAAGTAGATGCTGATAAACTTGTACCTGCATTCATCTCTTGTCAGTTGGACTAATGCAGTGCTCTCCTCACTCTGAGTTGACCACAGTTAATTCAAAATGCAGCAAGAAAAGCATAGTAGCTTTATCACTACAACAGCTGTTCTCAGATCTGTGCATCGACTGGTTAGATTCATTTACATTACTATGTCTTGTCTTCACAGCACTAAATGACCTTACTCCTCAGTACCTTCCTGCAACACTGAAATAATACAACAGTACAATGTTCAATATGCCATATCCCATCTTGATGCTATATTTTACATATTACCACTTTATAAGCAATATCTATTTGATCTGTTTGCATTTGCATTATACACTGCTCAAAAAAATAAAGGAGACACTAAAATAAGACATTCAACTATGTTGTGTTCCTTTTATTTTTTTGAGCAGTATATTTTGCAGTATATTTGCTTCTATATAAATGGGGTTTTATTGCTTGTGCTGGAATCCACCTTTCCTTTGCAGGACTCACACTACTCAGCCAGACGTGGACATGCTAAATTAAGTTTGGGCCTATAGAAATGTCTTATATTGGAAAGTCTTTTTCAGTTGAGTGCAAACTCCTTGCTGCATCCCACATACACTTCCACCTCCATACCAGTGCAACATGTGGAGCAGTGCTGGGGGTACTGAGAAAAGCTGAGGACAGTAAATGACCTGGTCCTGACTCAGGCCTGTGAGAGAAACTAGAAACTACAAAAGTAGGTACATTTTTAATTTCTTTAGTGTGTGTGTGTGTGTGTGTGTGTGCACAGTGAAAGGATTTTCTTGCCTCAGCTCAGCAGTCTAGCCATCACATTAGGCTCTGGTCTCTAGATGAATTTGAAGAAACACCCAGTATGGGGTCTCAGCAGCGCTTCCCTCTGCCTCCCGAGCCTCGCTGCTGTTTGACACTTAATTAAAGCTTTCATTAGCTCCCTGGGAAGTGCCGAATGGCCCTCTCTCACTTATTAGCCATTGTCTTTTTTTGCAGCCCTCATTAGGTGATGCTGTGTAATTGTTGTCATGCATTACCTGTGTGAAAGGCCTCCACCAGCATGGCGGCAGAAATTAAAAACCTGTCCATTTTATTTCTCATACCATTTGCTTGTCAGAGTCCCGTGACTCGTGCTGCGCTTGAGGTTTGTATTTAATGATGGCCTTCTTTTTTTTTTTGCACAAAGATGACAAGTTTTCTTTAAGTTGTTTGGCCTTACTTATGACTCCATAATTAAAATTTAGTTAAAATGTTCTAGACACTGTATTCTAAATATACCACTGCATTTCTTTTTCTTTTCTGCCCTTTCACAAAGTTTTGCTGTGTGCTGATGCAATGCTGCACATGAAGAAAAATGGGAATGCCTACACTCCAATAGCCCTAGTGAGCAAAAACCAAACATATTTCTGCACAAGTGTGTATAGTTACGCATAATAACATACATTTCCAAGCCATTATTAGACAAAGGCTGACAATCATTGCTTGTTATACAGAGCCACTGAAATGACAGATCTGAGAAAAAGCCCATTTCCTCACACACTTGTTTGTTATGTGCTTTACATCCGACTGTCATTGCGGGAGCAGGGCTCCAGAGGTATGGGAATATCATCATGACATCCTGTTCATAAAAAATATTTCCATTATTCCAGGACATTTTTGAGCCCTGGGAGAGAACAATGAAGGGGTTTCTCAATTGCAGACCTTTAAATTAGCGTGCTGATGTATTTATGGCAGTCCTGTGTGACATTAATGTTTTGGGAGAGAAAATGATGGCACATTCAGATGTGGTGTAAAGGCCCTGTAAATCTGGTGGCATGCACTTAGTATGCTTTATAATGCCGGGTGTCGAGCCTCTCATCAACATCATCTTCATCCAAGCTTGCGCTCTTTCTTCCCAAAAAAATCCTTTTACATTCTGCCCATCTTCCTGTCAGTTCTCATCATTCCTCTGCCTCTTTGCTCTGCTCTGTTTTTTTAATATTCTTTTCCACCATTTCTTATCTGCTCGTAGTCATCAGAATTAGCTGCTTTTGTTCTGTGCCTATCAAAACATATATCTATGCATATCCCTTTCAAGAATTGAAAGTGTACAGTAAGACATTTCTTCAAGTGTCCAGGGTTCCATAAGTAAAAATTCTGCACCTTTTTTATGCATAGTTGATGTTAAGTGATTGAGCGTTAGAGCATATCAAGGAAGAACATGAACCTCTTCTGGTTGAAGCATCAGTATAAACTAGAGAAATGCATTTCCTGTCGTAAATGCGTGTAGATGCTAATAAGCTGAAAGCTCATCCTGAAAATGCCTGAAATCAATTGCTGAAACAGGAATGGCTGAAGTTCTTTGTTGAATAATCTGAAGGATGAGGTGCAATAAAGTAGGATTGGCCTTGAAGATCTGAATATTTTGATACCTGAATGACTTTTCTAGCTGAAGGCATGCTGAACTTATTAATAAAATGCTGAACATTTTGACACCTGAAAGGCATATCTACCTGAAAGTATGAAGTAGAATTTTCCCATTCATTTGAATGGGGGGAAATTTTCAAAATAAAGCTACATATTTCAGAAGTGTGAAGTGTATAAAAACACTGAGTCGAAGAATAAATGTCTTGGGAGACGTGAACATTTTGATACCTGAAATACCTGAAAGTATGCTTAAGTAGAATTTCCCCATTCATTTGAAAGGGGCAAACTTTTCAGAATAAAGCTAAATATTTTAAAAGTGTGATGTTTTGAAAAATTGTTAATAGAAGCATGAATGTGTTTGAGGATCTGAATATTTTGATACCCGAAATAGGTGAAGGTATGCTGAAGTAGAATTTTCCCATTCATTTGAATCAGGGAAAACTTTCAAAATAAAGCTAAATATTTCAGAGGTATGAAATTTAGAAAAATTCTGAATAGAAGCATGAATGTCCTTGAGCAACTCATAATTTTGATACCTGAAATAGCTGAATGTATGCTGAATTTGAATATTCCCATTCATTTGAATGGGGCAAAATTTTCAAAATAAAGATAAATATTTCAAAGGTGTGAGATTTAGAAAAATTCTGAAGAGAAGCATGAATGTACTTGGAGAGCTGAACATTTTGATATCTGAAATAGCTGAAAGTATGCTGAGTGTAGAATTTTCCCATTCATTTCAATGGGGCAAGATTTTCAAAATAAAGCTAAAAGGTTTAAAAGTATGAAGTTGAGAAAATGTCTGAATAGAAGCATGAATGTTCTTGAGGAGCTGAACATGAAATAGCTGAAAGCATGCTGAAGGAGAATTTTTTCATTCATTTGAATGGTGCAGAATTTTCAGAATAAAGCTAAATAGCCTCAACACGGACAAGACGAAGGAGATGATAGTGGACATGAGGAAGGAGAGGAGAAGTCATCGGCACTGTTCATCCGGGGGCTCGAAGTGGAGAGGGTGAGCAGCTTCAAATACCTGGG
>NW_018128036.1:359715-361157 GCF_001952655.1 Monopterus albus
ATATAAAAGATATCAAGATGATTTTTGCACTGATATAATCCTTCTTCGTTCACGCTTGATTACAAAATTCCAATGTGTTTGGAAAAAAAGGCATTAAGCTGCTGTATAGCAGAGCAAGTTCTCTGAAAGTCCAACGTGTTTGGGAAAAAAAGGCATTAAGCTCCTGTCTAGCAGAGCAAGTTCTTTGAAAGTCCAACGTGTTTGGAAAAAAGACATTAAGCTGCTGTCTAGCAGAGCAAGTTCTCTGTGTTTGGAAGAACAGCCGTGTTGTCATCGTATTCAAAAAGTCCTGCTCAACAAAGTCCTTTCGAAAAAATCTCTTCACTGTGAGCAGCAGTGAGCAACCTCGCAACAGTTCGGTTCTGATATAATCCTTTTGCCAGACTTTACAGCACCACACAATAAAGTGTGCTACAGCATCCACACAATAAAGAACAGGAGAGCATAGTGTGGATGCTGTCCACACAATTAAGAACAACTGTTAAGAAGATAGTTGGCTCTCCAACTATCTGTGAACTTTTTTTTTTAGATTGTTGTGGCCTAAAATGCAAGATTTCGTGGGAGATTTTGCATGAAACTGGCCAGCACTGCCAAATTGTAGATATATCCATTACTGGATATTAGGTCAGTGACTGAATTACAGCTGCAGGGATAAGAACTTGTTATTGGGCCCCCTTGTATTGCAACCTTTTGAAAATATACATTTACAGTAGGTACGGAAAGTATTCAGACCCCCTTGAATTTTTCACTCTTTGTTATATTGCAGCCATATGCTAAAATCATTTAAGTTCATTTTTTTCCTCATTAATGTACACACAGCACCCCATATTGACAGAAAAACACAGAATGTTTGACATTTTTGCAGATTTATTAAAAAAGAAAAACTGAAATATCACATGGTCATAAGTATTCAGACCCTTTGCTGTGACACTCGTATATTTAACTTAGGTGCTGTCCATTTCTTCTGATCATCCCAGAGATGGTTCTACACCTTCATTTGAGTCCAGCTGTGTTTGATTATACTGATTGGACGTGATTAGGAAAAGCCACACACCTGTCTATATAAGACCCTACAGCTCACAGTGCATGTCAGAGCAAATGAGAATCATGAAGTCAAAGGAACTGCCTGAAGAGCTCAGAGACAGAATTGTGGCAAGGCACAGATCTGGCCAAGGTTACAAAAAAATTTCTGCTGCACTTAAGGTTCCTAAGAGCACAGTGGCCTCCATAATCCTTAAATGGAAGACGTTTAGGACGACCAGAACCCTTCCTAGAGCTGGCCATCCGGCCAAACTGAGCTATCGGGGGAGAAGAGCCTCGGTGAGAGAGGTACAGAAGAACCCAAAGATGACTGTGGCTGAGCTCCAGAGATGCAGTCAGGAGATGGGAGAAAGTTGTAGAAAGTCAAAGAAAGTCAACCATCACTGCAGCCCTCCACCAGT
>NW_018128036.1:361469-374086 GCF_001952655.1 Monopterus albus
GTGCTCTTAGGCACCTTAAGTGCAGCAGAAATTTTTTTGTAACCTTTGCCAGATCTGTGCCTTGCCACAATTCTGTCTCTGAGCTCTTCAGGCAGTTCCTTTGACCTCATGATTCTCATTTGCTCTGACATGCACTGTGAGCTGTAGGGTCTTATATAGACAGGTGGGTGGCTTTCCTAATCACGTCCAATCAGTATAATCAAACACAGCTGGACTCAAATGAAGGTGTAGAACCATCTCAGGGATGATCAGAAGAAATGGACAGCACCTAAGTTAAATATATGAGTGTCACAGCAAAGGGTCTGAATACTTATGACCATGTGATATTTCAGTTTTTCTTTTTTTAATAAATCTGCAAAAATGTCAAAAATTCTGTGTTTTTCTGTCAATATGGGGGGCTGTGTGTACATTAATAAGGAAAAAAATGAACTTAAATGATTTTAGCATATGGCTGCAATATAACAAAGAGTGAAAAATTTAAGGGGGTCTGAATACTTTCCGTACCCACTGTATGTAATCTTATTATCTATATTATACTATTCGACATGGAGTGAAGCTGAGAGTTTGGGGGCTCCTGGTGCCCTGGGGTAATTGTCCGCTTTTCCCAAGCATTAAAACAGCATCAGTTCACTCACCAGGGTAATGCATTGGCTACACTGTCTTTTTCTATTTTCCTGAGGGGCATTTTGCACATTTGCAACACATAGGCATGGACCCAGATGACTGTCAGAAAGAGAAGGAGAGAAATAAGTAAACCTGAAACCACCCTGGGTCCAAAGCTTTATTCAGCAAAGAAGTCTGGTTAGAGTAGATTTTTATTTGCCATGTAAAACCTTTGTTTACTGTTACAGGGTTTTGTAAGCTGCTGTGCTTTTTTTGTGGTGGTATTTGATACTTGGTGTCTATACATCTCATTTTGTTTGATCCAGAAAGAGACTGTCATCCTTTAAAAAATAACTATTTAAGTATAATAATCACATTTATTTGGCCAAGTATATTACAGACAAGGAATTTGTTTCTGGTACAGAACCAATGCAACCATTTGCAGTGCCAACTCACACCAATGGCTCTAACCATCAAGGGCAGATTGGGAGCTCAGTGTCTTGCCCAAGCACACTTCAACATGTGGATTGCAGACACTGAGATTCGAACCTCCAAATCTTCGGTTGGGAGATGACTGCTCTACCAACTGATCCACAGTTGCCTTGCAAGCGATACTGTTACAAGCCAGGCTCAATGATGATACACCTGCAGACATACTCAAGTGTTAAAATGTTTAGCGGCAGCTACTGAAAGTAGGTGCTGTGCAGTGGAGGGGAAGAAGAAATGAGGGGATTCTGTTCATTCATGAAGGTTAAAGGAAGCAAGTCATTTTGAACAGGCAAGATGCAGGCCAGCTAAAGGCAGGAAGAGATGGGCAAATGAAAGTAGATTTAGGGAATCAGGTCATAATTCCTTAGAAGACAGTCAGCACTAATCTCACACCAGACCATGTGTTGTGGTCATTAGCACAGTGGACTATGTGTTTTGTTGAGTTTACAGTTCCGCTATAGATCCAGCTTATGAGAGGAAGAAACTGAAATACACAGAGTTAGCTATGGAGGCAGAGGAGTGTGGAAAGATGAAGTCTGCCCAGTAGTAGTGGTTGTAGGGGATTTGTAGTGAGTTAGGTATATAAGGGTGGAGCCCATGACAAGCACTCAGGAATCTAGCTGATGGTGCAGCAAGGTCCAATGAGTGGCTCTGGAGCAGGAGAAAGGTGTGTGAATGGGGTAAAAATAGCTAAGTGCTTTATAAATGGCAACATACTGTATGTTAGGATTATGCCTGTTAAGCTGAAGCACACTAATAGGTGGACAGACTTAGTAAAAGTGTTTGATACATGCAGCAGACTTGAGGCCTACTTCCTGGTGTTAACATGAGCAAGCGAACATGAGGGCATGGTAGAAGTTTAACTGGCTTTGTTGGAATGAATATTAACAGGGTGGATTCTGATGCAGTATAAAAGGAAGCAGAAGTCTGGCTAGTAACTACATATTGTAATGGCTGACACAGGTGTGCCAAGGTAATCCTGAGCCCTTGTGATTGTATCGCTTATAGAAGAGTGACGATTCTTGATGGAGTGCCATCTGAAGGATCAGAGAGCACGGTCATCCAGTTTAGGCTTGTGCCCTTTGCCCTTTACACATTAAAATCCCTCCAGATTCCCTGAATCTTTTAATTATGTTCTGCACTGTAGAGAGTTATATATCCAAATCCTCCCTCTCTTTCTTTGAGGAACATTGTTTATAAACATTTAAATTTTCTCACACATATGTTGGCAAACTGGCAGTCCTCAGCCCATCTTTGCTTCTAAAAGGCTTGGCCTTTCATAGATGCCACTTTTGTACCAAATCGCGATGCAGTCACCTGATAATATCACTTGTTTCAAATGGAATCATCATTCTATTGTTTTACCTCATTACTGGCCCTAAAATATGTTTAGAATATGTTGACAACATCAGAATTTACTTATTTTAAATTAGTTATTTTAAACAAAGAATAGAGTTGATTAGGTATCACATCAAACAATGTGCTGCTATATTGTTTTCAATGCAATACAGGACATGGATGATTTACACATCACTATTTTCAATTTTAATTTTGATTTTACATAACATCCCAAATTTTACTGATTCACGGTTGTATGAGAAGGAGGGGACAAATGACCATGTGGGTTGTACAGTACAAGTTGGAGGACGTGTTGTTCAGAAATGTACTCTTGAGCCTATAAAGTGGGAAATCTTCTTGCCTGTGAAATCATCATGATGTCTCAGAACAGTGTGCCTAAACTATTTGTACAAGTACAGACCATAAACAAAGTGCTCCTAACATGAACCACTGTGCTCTGTTTAAATGTACAATACGCCGCTTCTGTTCGGGTCCAAAAAGCCCAGAGAATCTTTATGGACTCATAAGTCCACATCTACAAACAATTTTTAATCTGAAACAGTGTAAAAACCTACTAATAATCAACAAATATTAATATTTGCCCTTAACCTTTGTTAGATTATATTGCATTAGGGTTAAAACTATGTAATTGTAACATGTGGTCTGATGAAAAAATAATACATTTACAAATAAAGTGAGATTTTTCACACCTGCCAAGATTTTTTCACACCTGCTCATTTCTATTTAGATCACACTCATCTCAGGCTTAGGGAGACATGCAGGACAGTCTGCCAAACAAGCCCAGGCATGTAAAATAATCACAAACCTGTGACCGGAAGTGCCATTTCTGCGATGCGCCTCGCCTCTCTTCTATATCCACGTTAGCTTGGCTCACCCTAACCACAACGTAATAAATAACAAAAGTGAACCAGTATCTCACACTCCCAGAGCACATTTGATCAAAAAAACTGTATTTTGCAAATGAATTACAAACCTGTGACCGGCTGTGCCATTTCCCAGACGCGCCTCGCTGACGCACAGCTCCTCTCCTTTTACACGTTATTTTTGGCTCACCCAAGAGTAATGTTGTCCTCCAATTATAAAATTTCTTCGTCTGCTTCAACATCAGAATCTTGTCTCACCTCAAAAAACATTTTCAGGGCCGTCTGACTACTAATGCGCGTGACGCGCCTTGCTATCCATACTGTTTGTGCGGATTGTGCGCAAGGGGGAGACTGGTCTCCAACTTGATGTGCTGTAATTATTCTGTCTGCCCAGCAACCAAGGTGGGTGTCGCCTTTCAAGGTGATCATAAAACATGCAAATAACCCCCATAACTGACAAGGAGACCCACCAATAGGTTGTAAACATGGCACATTAAGTGGCCATCTGAACAAGTGCGAAGTGAATATACCTGCTTGTGTGAGGGATTGCATTTCTTTTCCTTTGAGAGCTTGCTGGTGTTTGGCTTGTGAGATGTCAAGGCAATGTTCCTGCAGTGGCTGATATGCCAGTCTGTGACTTGATTGCAATTCTTGTACTCAATTAGATTCATCACTGAAAAACCTGACTCACATGTACTGTAGGTTGATCCAAACATTGTCAGAATGTATAGTGAGTCTTTTACAGTTCGGATACTGATGGACAGAATGTGTCTTCAGAGGTAAAAGGCACATCAACTCTTCTTTGAAGAGTTCCCCATTGAAGTATCTCACAAATACTGACAGCTGTGCAGCATCTGTTGACTCCTCCACAGTGACTGACATGTAATCCACAGATTTCATTTCAGAAAGTAAAGTTGAAAAGCTGTCTTTATACTAAATATTCCAGCCTCCATCCTGCTGTTGAATCCAAAGCTGAACTCTTTTCACATGGCTAACAATGTCCTCTTTGTTCTTGTCTCCTGCAAACAGCTCCCCCACAATTCCCAAAATGCACACTTTAGCAAGTTCAACGTCCACAAATGACTTGCCCTTCTTGGCTAGTTTCAGAGTGACATGAAGCTCAGCAGCAGTCACTGCAGGATCGTTGATGTGGCAGAGTAAGACAAAATCAAAATCAAATCTTTCCATGCAGTGCTACCAGGTGGGAACACCATACTGAAGCTAACATGTTATGTCTTGTGATGGCGCCTGATTTTACAGCAAGTGTAATTTGGCAAATTAAACACAGTGGTTTAGGAATTGCATGACATGGCAAAATAAAGGCAATTTCCTCTGTTCATTTTCATTGAATTGCCTGTTTTCATTGTCAGCCTTTTTGGGTTTGCTGTCCTCACTCATCTTTGCTAAGAGACATGTCAAATAGCAGTAGATCAAGTGTGTCTGAACTTCAGGCCAAACAAACACACTGGCAGCGTGTGACATGCATCACATGCCACTACGCAACCAGTGTGTGTAGCCCTTACAGAAATGAAGTGTCACCCTTTTGCACACTTGATTTATTTTCATTGTGAATTAGACAGTGGTATGCGGGCCAGCTGGCACCCTGTTGCGGGCTTGATTTGGCCAGCAGGTCATACACTGCAAAAAAGGAATTTCAAGAAAGTAAAAAGCCTTGTATCAAGGAAATAAGTCTTATTTTAAGTCCAGAAAGAAAATTTATCTGGTCAAGCATGGTTGCATTAGAAAAATAATCTCATTTTAAGAAAGTATCGCTAACTTTTAAGAATTCTTGTCAGGCAAAAAAATCTTATCCCATTGGCAGATTTTTTTGCTTGATACAAGATTATTTGTTTTAATTTAAGAATATTTTGCTTCTTTCTAGTAGGTCTGTTTTTGCAGTGTAAGATGAGTATCACTGTCTTAAACAGTGTCCACTGCACCGGCTCTTTCAAGAAATTACATTTTGCTTCTCTACACATGTAAATAAGGAATTGATACAAGCTGACGCAGATACAAAGAGGACAACGGTGAAGCCCATGAGACCAGGCTGTGTGTATGTACTCTATGATGACCATCTCTGTTAGTTTTGTGTGCAAACTGCTGCATTTCTTCCACATTATCCCATCTATGACAAAAGAGAATGACCAACCTTACATATTCCAGCCTAAAACTTCACAGTCAGTACACAGACACAGTGACTCACACCAACAAATGATATGTACTCTTTAATTATGTCAACTTTTACTCATCAACATTGTTTATCATGCACTCTAAACTTATGATCATTACAGTATAAGACTGTTATTCTGTGTTTTCTTTTCCATGAAAAGACCAAAAACAACCAAGTGTTCTGACTTACCTAGCCTGATTGTGGGTCTCAGCTCCCAGCTCAGTGGTTCCTACTTAAGATGTAAATCTTTTAAAGCACAAATGCATAGTTTCATTTACTAAAGGCTCAATTTTTTCCTAAACTGGCAGCTTATTGCAGTTTTTAGCAAATGAAACTCAAACAGGAGGAAACAGTGAAACCTGTTGGGGACTATTTTCAGCTGCAAATGAATCCACATGTGGTGCTCTAGCATGTGTTTCACATAATAAAATAGTGTATGTGAGTCAAATTAAAAGAAATAGCATTCCACTCACTCAGTGCAACAATAACATCAAAAGTCATAAAGACTATGCTTCAAACCTAGTAAATACAGGGTCTACTGATGATGAAGTTAGAATAAGCTGCTGTGCCTGACCATCAACATATGCCTAATGAAGAGAATAAACTTCCCCTATTGGCTTATCGTCTCTCTTCTCTCTCTCTTTACTCACTTGCTTACTTGCTGGCTCTCTCAGGCTACCCAGAGGAAGACAGAGAGCACATTAACTATTGATAATCTGTGGAACACCATTACATTCAGAAAGAAAATTGCTGTCAAAATGTATTCAGAGTCCGCTCATAAAACTGTAATTATACACATTACTTTGAATAAGAAATGCTGGCTGACAGTTATTGTCAGGGCCTAATAAAGACCATGCGTCTCCTCGGTTGTTGAGTGCAACACACAGGATAGTGCTGCTCAGTATGGTCTAAACACAGGGGTTATCCCCAGCCATAGTCTCACCTAACCTATTACAAATACCATACTATGTCTCCACTTGTTGGCTTTGTGATCATTCTAAGGGTGTTTATTAGCAGTGTGTCATATTATTGCATGTCCATGGCTTGACCCGCAGCAGTGCAACAGCTGTGGCACGAACCTGAGAAGGGCTTTGTTCTGAGGTAGTAGGATCCCAATGGCCTGGCAGGATAGTGTTAGCTTTAATAATGCATACCTTTGAACACTATTATAACATTATATAAGGTCATTAATATAAGGTGCGTGATGAGGAAAATACTTTGATGAAATAATGCCTGGAAATGCTTTGTAAATTCAGCATGTGTGTGTGTGTTGCCATTTTGATGCCTGACCCAAGTTGAAACAGCGTTTGCAGATACAGTACAATAATATTTGTATTTGTACAACATACAGTGCCTTGCGAAAGTATTCAGCCCCCTTGAACTTTGCGACCTTTTGCCACATTTAAGGCTTCAAACATAAAGATATAAAACTGTAATTTTTTTGTAAAAAATCAACAACAAGTGGGACACAATCATGAAGTGGAACGAAATTTATTGGATATTTCAAACTTTTTTAACAAATAAAAAACTGAAAAATTGGGCGTGCAAAATTATTCAGCCCCCTTAAGTTAATACTTTGTAGCGCCACCTTTTGCTGCGATTACAGCTGTAAGTCACTTGGGGTATGTCTCTATCAGTTTTGCACATCGAGAGACTGAAATTTTTGCCCATGCCTCCTTGCAAAACAGCTCGAGCTCAGTGAGGTTGGATGGAGAGCATTTGTGAACAGCAGTTTTCAGTTCTTTCCACAGATTCTCGATTGGATTCAGGTCTGGACTTTGACTTGGCCATTCTAACACCTGGATATGTTTATTTGGGAACCATTCCATTGTAGATTTTGCTTTATGTTTTGAATCATTGTCTTGTTGGAAGACAAATCTCCATCCCAGTCTCAGGTCTTTTGCAGACTCCATCAGGTTTCCTTCCAGAATGGTCCTGTATTTGGCTCCATCCATCTTCCCATCAATTTTAACCATCTTCCCTGTCCCTGCTGAAGAAAAGCAGGCCCAAACATGATGCTGCCACCACCATGTTTGACAGTGGGGATGGTGTGTTCAGGGTGATGAGCTGTGCTGCTTTTACGCCAAACATAACGTTTTGCATTGTTGCCAAAAAGTTCGATTTTGGTTTCATCTGACCAGAGCACCTTCTTCCACATGTTTGGTGTGTCTCCCAGGTGGCTTGTGGCAAACTTTAAACGACACTTTTTATGGATATCTTTAAGAAATGGCTTTCTTCTTGCCACTCTTCCATAAAGGCCAGATTTGTGCAGTATACGACTGATTGTTGTCCTATGGACAGAGTCTCCCACCTCAGCTGTAGATCTCTGCAGTTCATCCAGAGTGATCATGGGCCTCTTGGCTGCATCTCTGATCAGTCTTCTCCTTGTATGAGCTGAAAGTTTAGAGGGACGGCCAGGTCTTGGTAGATTTGCAGTGGTCTGATACTCCTTCCATTTCAATATTATCGCTTGCACAGTGCTCCTTGGGATGTTTAAAGCTTGGGAAATCTTTTTGTATCCAAATCCGGCTTTAAACTTCTCCACAACAGTATCTCGGACCTGCCTGGTGTGTTCCTTGTTCTTCATGATGCTCTCTGCGCTTTAAACAGACCTCTGAGACTATCACAGTGCAGGTGCATTTATACGGAGACTTGATTACACACAGGTGGATTCTATTTATCATCATTAGTCATTTAGGTCAACATTGGATCATTCAGAGATCCTCACTGAACTTCTGGAGAGAGTTTGCTGCACTGAAAGTAAAGGGGCTGAATAATTTTGCACGCCCAATTATTCAGTTTTTTATTTGTTAAAAAAGTTTGAAATATCCAATAAATTTCATTCCACTTCATGATTGTGTCCCACTTGTTGTTGATTCTTCACAAAAAATTACAGTTTTATATCTTTATGTTTGAAGCCTGAAATGTGGCAAAAGGTCGCAAAGTTCAAGGGGGCCGAATACTTTCGCAAGGCACTGTAAAAATTACTGCAGGTAGTGCAATGTAGGACAGGGAAGATGGTTCAAATTGATGGGAAGATGGATGGAGCCAAATACAGGACCATTCTGGAAGGAAACCTGATGGAGTCTGCAAAAGACCTGAGACTGGGACGGAGATTTGTCTTCCAACAAGACAATGATCCAAAACATAAAGCAAAATCTACAATGGAATGGTTCACAAATAAACATATCCAGGTGTTAGAATGGCCAAGTCAAAGTCCAGACCTGAATCCAATTGAGAATCTGTGGAAAGAACTGAAAACTGCTGTTCACAAACGCTCTCTATCCAACCTCACTGAGCTCGAGCTGTTTTGCAAGGAGGAATGGGCAAAAATTTCCGTCTCTCGATGTGCAAAACTGATAGAGACATACCCCAAGTGACTTACAGCTGTAATCGCAGCAAAAGGTGGCGCTACAAAGTATTAACTTAAGGGGGCTGAATAATTTTGCATGCCCAATTTTTCAGTTTTTTATTTGTTAAAAACGTTTGAAATATCCAATAAATTTCGTTCCACTTCATGATTGTGTCCCACTTGTTGTTGATTCTTCACAAAAAATTACAGTTTTATATCTTTATGTTTGAAGCCTGAAATGTGGCAAAAGGTCGCAACGTTCAAGGGGGCCGAATACTTTCGCAAGGCACTGTACATGCTAGCATTAGTTTATCCTTATGTTCAAATGATATGATGATGATAGAATACTTTATTAAGGGAAAATGCATGTTGCAACAGACAATTCACAAATTTACAGAGACCTGGTGAAATGTCTTCAGTTACAATACCAGTCCAGTGGTTTGGAGTCAGCTTTGTCATCTGTGTACTCTGGAGATCTGAAATTTTCTCTTGGCATATACAATATGGTCCCCAGAGTACAATCCCTAAAGTTATAGTAGCTGAAACATATTTACCTTAATGTCATTTGATGGCTGTGTTGCATTCATTGCTATGTCATAATTCCTCCCCAAAGATAAGAAAGTCACTAGCGTCACACTGACAACTCGCATGTTGACATTTGGCATGTGTTTTACGCCCGATGCCCTTCCTGACACAACCCTGACTCGAACCTGGGGAGCTGCGGCGAGAATGTTGTGCCTTAACCACTAGCCTATCAGGGACAGCTTCCTCCCCAAAGATATAAGATGTGCAAATTCTGACCGGCCTGGTCCCTTATTGGTGAATCTGTTGCTCATTTTGCAGCATGTATATGTGTTTGTGGCAAGGGCCCTTCTTTTTTCCATTTTCTTCCTCTCTGCTGCACCTTTCCTTTTCTGCTAAACATGATGACCATCTATTTTGGCTGGTGACTTGTCTAAAATGTTATTGGTGGAAATGCAGGTAGGCAGCAATGCAATGTCATTTTTAACATTGTGCAGTTTCACCTGATGCTCACAGAGATCTGTCAATTCATCGCTGCTTGCTATATTATCGCTGGTCAAGTTGACCGTTCACAGCAAGCCAAACAGCCATCAGGCCACTGGGAAATGTCATGGTGCTCCCAATGGGCTGTCCATCACTGCGCACATCTCATGTCGTTAATAAAGCCTGTCCTCGCTTCCTCTGTTCTCACAGTTTCTCAGTTTTTCCTTCCATCTTGTTGACCCATATAATAGACTTTGGAAGCAGCCATTGTATGACTCGACATGGCAGCCTCCAGATACATTAGAGTATCCATGAGTAAGAGAACTTGTTAAAATCAAGTATGTTGTTCATGGTTTTTGCAGCCATAAATCTTTTTTCAGTCATTTTGACATTAGTGCTATTTGCTGCTACCCTGACTCAGTTTCCCCACAGAGACCATGAGAGTAAATGTATCTTGTCTTAACCTGACACCATTTTAAATAACCCAATTTAGTAAACCTTTACTCATGTGGTAACCCATGGAAGATAAAAATAACCTCTTATATTTAAACCAATTATATTAAAATGGCTGGCAACTTTCCTTTGTGTATATGCTTCTAAAGCATGTATGAGCTTCTAGGTGTGTGTGTGAGAGAGAGAGAGAGAGAGAGAGAGACCCAGCTGTCTACCTCTTGCCTGTAGATAGCAGCCGACAAAGGGTATAAAATAAAGCTAGCTAGAGCCTAGAGGAGAGATAATTGAAAATCAAAGAAGGACTTTGTTAATTTGATTAGTCAATACTGGATCATTCCCACTCCAATGAGATTTCATTATGACATGCATTTAAATAGCACTTGCTGAGGAAGAGGGGTGAGGAGGGGCAGAGGAGAGGTGACATGGGATATACTGTAGATGAAGTGGCGGAGGAGGAAGATTTGGTGGGCTGGAGACAGGAAGATGGTCAGACAAAGGAGCAGCAGGTCTTCCAAGTGAATGTCTAATAAACAGAAGTAATGTTAAACATTTAAAGTTTATTTAATATAAGAAAAAAGTGCCCACAAAGACTCCAAACTCATTAAGACAAAATGGCACAATCATGGCCTCATTTTGTGGAGCTGGTGACAGAAAATTAAAGATGCAAAAATTTTATGGGAACATTCAGTGTTTTGTTTTGTAGGTGAGCTTCACTGCCAAAATATTGGTGTACTGTTTTTTCAACCAAGAGCTTATGAAAATATTGATTTCCATTATTTATAATCACATACTGTACAGGAGAACCTCACCAAAAGCTTCAGCTCTGATAACCTATCTGCTCTGTCTGGTGATTATAAAGCAATGTCTGCAGAAGGGTCAGGCCCAACTATAGGTAGTGGAAGGAAACAGAGGTGAGAACTTGACTGGACCATTACCTCTGATCACCACAGCAGAGCCATAACTAAAGCTATTAGCCCAACAAGCTCACTGCTGCCCTCTGTGTGTGCACAGAGCTGAGCTCCATTCTCGGTGATGTCACCGGTGTGTGAATGTGTGAGTGTTTGGGAGTGTGAATGGGTGAATGGCCAAATAGTGTGAAAGCGCTTTGAGTGTGCTGTAAAGCATAGAAAGGCGCTATACAAATATAAGACCATTTACCATTTGTAATGCTACAGCGGTGGCAGCAGGGGTGCAGGTTGCCCAAGACTGGTGTTCACAAACCAAAATAATGGACAATTGGATCAGGGATGGAACTGTTCACATTATAGTCGTGGTTCTCAAAGTGTGGGGCACGCCCCACTAGTGGGGAGTAAAGACATGACAGGTGGGGCGCATTGAATGGAGAAAATTAGAAATGGGTCATTAATACAAGTAAATTAAAATAACATCAGTTCGGGGCCCTGGAGAAAAAGGTGGAACCATAGTGCAACAATAACGGTTTAACGTCAGCATGTTAACTGCCGCGCAACAATATAAGGAAGCGTTCACAGAGAGGGCCAATAGTTTACGTAGTGGGCATAATAACGTAAATGGATAAATTTGCTACATGGACCACGAAAGAAGCAGGCGATTCAGCGCAAACAGACAAAGAAACAACAGGTAGTAAGCCTTATCAACCAAAAAACCATCTGAAAAGAAAGGACAGAGGGCGACCCATGTGTGTCTTGTGTCTTAAACCACTGGCAGCAGACCGTGAGACCCAACAAATTAAGAAGACATTTAGAGACAACACACCCCAGTCAATTGCTGAGCAGCTCATTCTCCCTGTAACTGTAGACATGGTGTCGATTATGCTGGATGAAACAAGTGCTGCAAAATTGAAAACTCCCCCCCTGTCAAACGATGCAGTTTCAACTTAGTATTATTTGATATTTCAATCAATTTGAACTTTTAAAACTGGCCAATTTTGTTATAATTTTTTGACAAGTGGGGCTTGAAAATTCACCCACCCTCTTAAGTGGGGAATGACAAAAAATGTTTGAGAACCACTGCATTATAGGAACCTACATTCATGCAGAGCAATTGCCCATGATGGGTTAAATGCTTCTTCACACCTCAAGAATTAGCATTACAAAGACCATGTGTAAGCAAGATAAGCATAAATTTTATAAACACACAGCTGACTATGTGTTGGCGGCCGTTCAAACTGATCTGGTTCAAACGTCACACTCGGCTGCAAACCGCCCCAGTGCATGCTGGAGGTCCTGGTTTGATGGAGCCAACAGGACAATGTCATCCACAAAAAGCAGAGACGAGATCCTGTGGGTCCTCCCTCCAGCCCCTGGCTGCACCTAGAAATTCTGTCCATATATAGAATATATAT
>NW_018128036.1:374918-377554 GCF_001952655.1 Monopterus albus
CAACCGATAGTCCCTCTCCATGGCCTCACTGAACTCCTCCCAGACCCAAGTTTTTGCCTCCACAACCAGACGGGCTGCAGTCCACTTGGCCTGCCAGTACCCATCAGCTGCCTCAGGAGTCCCACAAGCCAACCAACCTTGAAAGTACTCCTTCTTGAGCTTGACGGCATCCCTACTTCCGGCGTCCACCACCGGGTTCGGAGGTTGCCGCCATGACAGGCACCAGAGACCTTACCGCCACAGCTCCGAGTGGCTGCATCGGCAATGGAGGTGGCAAACATGGTCCATTCGGACTCAATGTCTCCAGACTTCCTAGGGATCTGGTCGAAGCACTGCCGGAGGAGGGTGTCCTGGTGCCACGTGCACTGGTGGACACCCTTATGCTTGAACATGGTGTTCATTATGGACAAACTGTGACTAGCACAGAAGTCCAGTATCAGAACACCGCTCGGGTTCTTGGGGGCCATTCCTCCCAATCACACCCCTCCAGGTATCACTGTCATTGCCCATGTGAGCGTTGAAGTCCCCCAGTAGAACAACGAAGTCCCCAGTCAGAGCACTTTCCAGCACCCCTCCCAGGAACTCCAAGAAGGCCAGGTACTCTGCACTGCCGTTCAGCCCATAGGCACAAATGACAGTGAGAGACCTATCCCTGGCCTGAAGGTGCAGGGAAACGACCCTCTCGCTCACCGGGGTAAGCTCCAACACATGGCAGCTAAGCTGGGGGGCTATAAGCAAGCCCACACCAGCTCACCGCCTCTCACCATGGGCAACTCCAGAGTAGTGGAGAGTCCAGCCTCTCTCGAGGAGTAAGGTTCCAGAGCCCAAGCTGTGCGTGGAGGTGAGCCCGACTATCTCTAGCCGGTACCTCTCAACCTCTTGTACAAGCTAGGGCTCCTTCCCCACCAGTGAGGTGACATTCCATGTCCCCAGGGCTAGTCTCCATGTCCAGAGATCGGGTCGTCGGGGCCCTTGCCTTTGACTGCTGCCCGATCCACTGTGCATCAGCCCCTTACGAATCCTCCTGCAGGTGGTGGGCCCACGGGAGAGTTTAACATCCAGTACTAAAGAAAATGCATGCTGTGTCATTATAGTGTGTTAAATGTGGCCCAAGTTCAACAGTGAATGCTCATGTCCGTGCAGATAAGCTACACTTTTTTTCACCTTACTATGACCTGGATGACTGAGAATCTGCACGGACATGTTGCTACTCACTTTGGGAAGGACACCCTTAAACTGGTAAGTGAGTACGAGAAAACAGTCAGGAAACTGGCTGACTACAGAAACCACTTTCGTTTCAATCCTAGTCCAGTTTTTTCAGTGAATGATCATGCTAATGTTAGGTTATTTTTTAGTTAGATAGATATTCAGAGATTTGTTGTCTAGGACTGTTAGTGCAGCCAGGATGTCTTCCTCAGGCTGTTAAATGCAAGGTTAGTTAAAAGCAGAGAAAGGCGGCAGTCAGGGACGAATGTTATTATGACGGTAAAAGTAACCATAATATTTGTCTTAATGTGTAATGTTATGTCAAATTGTTTTAGATACACACCACGAAAACAACAGCCACACACATTATTTTCTTCATGTTTGGTCTACTGCTCGGCTCAGCTGCCAAGCTGGCATATCAGGTGACGTCACGGTTCGACAGCCCAGAAAGAATTAATATTGTATAGCAATGCTTGGTTCGGGGTCTTCCTGTTTCCGGGCTGCTTTTGGCAGGCTGGGGGTTGGAAGATCTCTGGACTTGAAGTGTTGCTTTCCTGTGCCTCTTTGAATAAACCAGCACGGTTATATTTTTATATAATCAAGTGGTCTGAGTCGTCCCTCTGAGTTCCTGGTTTGAAAGAACCGGATGAGGCTTTATAATGGGATTCAGCCTTTGCTAACAAGTTAAACAAAAGAGTCTTGCCATGGGCATCCAGGTGCCGATTGTCCCCTGTACGTGATTATTCAGTGCAGTGCCTTTGCCAGATGATGTCAACGTCTGGTGCGGTGAAAGTTGAACCAGATCCAACTTGTTTGCCACACAGGGTTGCACTGTTTTGCCTGAGCCCCCTGCGGTGCTGGTGCCGGCTGCAGATGAGAACAATCCCCCATAGACAGGTATGTGCCAAAAAATTAGAATATCAAGGAAAAGTCCATTTATTTCAATAATTTGTTTCAAAAAGTGAAACTTGTATGTTATATCAGTTCACTACACACAAAGTGAAATATTTCAAGCCTTTATTTGTTTCAATTTTGATGATTATGGATTAAAGACAAAAAAAAACCCAAATCCAGTATTCCACAAAATTAGAATATCATGACAAAGTTCAACATTGTAGGCTCCCTGTGTCCCAATCTAGTCAGCTAATTAACGCAAAACACCTGCAAAGGTTTCCTCAGCCTTGAAATTGTCTCAGTCTGGCTTAGTAGGCTTCAGAATCATGGGGAAGACTGCTGACTTGACGGTTGTGCAGACGACCATCATTGACACCCTCCATAAGGAGGAAAAGTCTCAAAAGGCAATTGCAAAAGAAGCTGGATGCTCACAGAGCGCAGTATCAAAGTATATTAACAGAGTGTTAAGAAGAAGGGAAGAATGTGGCCGGAAAAGGTGCAAAAGTGACAGGGAGACCGCAGCCTTGAGAGGATTG
>NW_018128036.1:377933-384567 GCF_001952655.1 Monopterus albus
AATAGCCATGGAATAACTGTACTTGATTGGCCGGCAAACTCGCCTGACTTAAACCCCATTGAAAATCTCTGGTGTATTGTCAAGAGGAAGATGAGGGAACACAGACCCCGAAATGCAGACGAGCTGAAGGCCAATCAAAGCAACTTGGGCTACCATAACACCTCAACTGTGTCAAAGGCTGATCGCCTCCATGCCACGCCGCCTGGATGCAGTAATTAGTGCAAAAGGAGGCCCAACAAAGTACTGAGGACATAATACAGTACATTAACACACTTTTCAGAAGGCCAACATGTGTTTAAGATCCTTTTTTTTATTGGTCACATGAAATATTCTAATTTTGTGGAATACTGGATTTGGGTTTTTTTGTCTTTAATCCATAATCATCAAAATTGAAACAAATAAAGGCTTGAAATATTTCACTTTGTGTGTAGTGAGCTAATATAACATACAAGTTTCACTTTTTGAAACAAATTATTGAAATAAATGGACTTTTCCTTGATATTCAAATTTTTTGGCACATACCTAGAAATGAATGGAGAGTGCTGTGTTTTTTTCACAGCTTTGAAACTCAGTCTGAACATGGCCTTAGACCCCCCCCTAAACGAAAACATATGGAAACAAGAGGGATAAAACATGATGGAAAACAAAGCAGGATGTGTCCACATCAATCCCAAGTTAAGGGAAGTATGGACTCTACCACTCGTTAGGTTCCAGTGGAGATGCAGAAAAAATTTACAGTTCACAGTTTGTGGTTTTTCATGTCACAGTTCTTGGTTGGTTTTTTAAAGCGGGGGAAGGACACTGTCATTTTCAACATACTTTTTATTTATTTGGCAAGAAGTTAACAAATGTTTGCCTTCAAATCCTGGAATATCAGGAACATAAACATGTTTTCATTGTCAACATAAAGTGCAGCATAACCCAAAGGCACACTGTACATTGTTTCAAAACAACACTGCTCTGATCATTCATTTTCATGTACTTCTACAAGATAATGAGCTTGTTCAGACAAGATCCACTAGAGAAACCTCTAGTGAAGCTTAATCTCCACAAACAGCTGTTTAACCCTTGTGTTCTGTTAAGAATCATTAAAAATCAGCTGTTTTGGTGACTAAACATGCCTATTTCAAATAAACTGAATAATACATACTGTACATACCCCAAACTGTGACTAGCAAAAAGAACATAGCACTGTTAGTTAATAATGACTGGCTCTTTTAGTACCATTATCAAGTGATATGTGTGTCAGATGTCCATTATTATACACTGCCAGTTTTCATGATTCTTGTGACAGTTTGAGAGAGCAGTATTTCATTTTCATGGGACGTTTTACATTGAAATCAAACTGATTTGATCTTCCCATGGTTTTCCTCTAAGCAAAACTTCATTGACCATACCTCTTTGACCTAATTGAAGAAATGGTTATGGTTATGTATAGGTAACAGAAGTAGGCCCCCTCCATAAGTCTGTACATTGAATCTATAAGGTTTGAACTGTCCTTTAGTCCACTGATTCTGTGAGGAGAGGATGAAACAGGATGAAATATGAGAAAGTACAGGTAGAGTAATAAAAGAAGGAAAAGCAGTAAGATAGTCAGAGCAAAAAAGGATGACACAAGCCAGTCTTGTGACAGAATCTTAAATAGCTCCCCTGAGACTTAAATTGTTGATGCCAAAGAGATCCCTGATGTCCTGCATTTCCAGCAGCAAGTCAGCTTCCTCCAGAATACACACTGCCAAGAGAGCATACATTAATTAATATGACTTGGTATTAAAGTTTTCAAACAATAAAAAAGGACACAAAGGGGGATTAAAGGAGTATGCGTTTGCATTGAGGATAAATTAATGAAAACCTGGCCTCTCAAGGATAAAAGTTTAATTTATAATTTGTCTCTATCAAGCTGCTATTGCTCTTAACTTTTCCCCACAGCACCTCTTTGTTTGTCATGTTAGTTTGACAACTGAGGATAACACAGGGGGAGTTAAAGGAACGCTCCATAAAACAATAAAGGCCTGGAGAGGAGAATACTTTGCTAATAGACAGAGAGAGCACTGTTAAATCGTTTAGATGCCACTGAGACAAATTTGTGGCCAATTATTTTAATTTGATATAACTGGAACAATGGTTCACAAAGGCACCAAAGACTCTGAGACAAAAAAAAAGTTTTCACAGTCTTTTGTTTCTTAGAAGTTCATTGCTGGATATTTCTGATTTCTAACCTCATTCCTTTGATTCCTAACCTAATTGTAGACAGAAAAGTTGCTTCTCAAGAGCATGTCACAACAAAAAATAATGCTGTTTGCAATTTACTGGTTTTCTGCATAAACTGGTCATGAAATGTGATCTGATCTTCACCAAAGTCACAAATTGTCAGGTCCGCTCGGCGCGGCTTGCCTCTCTCCCTTCTTTCTCTCTCTCGACCTGTAGGATCTGCGCCTCAGCGCAGTCACTATTACTGACTCGTTTGTCGGTGCGCACAGCTGAGGCACATTCCGGTAATTACTTTCCAACCTTATTTATACTTCTGGCAGACGCTCCATCGTCACCGGAGCATTACCTGTAGACATACCTGTATTCATGGTATGTGTCATACGTCTCTTTGATTTCCATGCTGACAGTTCCTGTGCTGTGGATCACTTTTTGTATGTTGTTTCCATGTGTTTAGGCATGCATAATTTGATTTCAATGCTGACAGTTCCTGTGCTGTTGATTTCTTTTTTTCGTTCACTACTCTGCTGGCAGCGTTTGCTAATCCTCCTGGTTGTTCTGTCTACTCACCTGTCCGTCCTAGTCCGCTAACTCTCCTGGTTCCTGCCGTTGTTCTGTCTGCTCATCTGCTCGTCCTGGTCTCCTCAACCGTCTCCTGGTTCAGTACTGTATATTGCCTCTGTTTCTTTGTCTACGCCCATTAAACCACCTTTTTTTTCACTAGCACCTGGGTCTGCACATTGAGTCCTACCTCAGTTCTCCCTCACCCCCCTGGTGAGGGGGACTCAACCATAACGCAAATGTCAACAAACAATATTTTTAAGCTGGTAAAACACAAGCATGTCTTAATTGAACACACCCATTAAACATATAAAGTGATGGTGGAAAAAGTAATGGCAACAAGGCTTCTGATGTCACTAAGCATCATCTGGTGTCAGGTGTTAGTAAACCTGGAGTCCAATGAATGAAACAAGAATGGAAGTGTGATTTAGAACTACCCTGACTTATAAAAGCACTCAGTGTCAATGTGCTGTTCACAAGCAGCACCAGCTGATGTGAGTCATGCCTCACAAAAAAGAGAAGAAGACATACGATCAAGAGCTGCTGATTTGTAAACTGGAAAAGGTTGCAGAGTCATCTTAAAGACTTCAGATATTCATCAGTCCACAGTTAGACATATTGTCTATAAAAGATGGTTTGGTACCGTGGCTACGCTCTATAAAAGTTGGCGCCCAGCCAAAATCACTCCAAACACACAATGTAGAATGCTCAATAAGGTAAAAAAAAAAGAACCCTAGAGTAACAACTAAAGACTTGGTTGGTTAACACCTCCGTTCATGGGTCAGTTATAAACAAAATATTGAACAGAAATGGTATTCATGGGAGGACACCACAGATGAAGGCATTGCTAAATCTACTACAGAATGGCTTCAGAGACACAAAATCTACCTTTTGGAGTGGCTCAGTCAGAGCCCAGACCTCAACCCAATAAAGATGCTGTGGAAGGACCTCAAGAATTTCACACCAGACATCCTAAGAATATGGCTGACTTGAAGCAGTTCTTGAGGAAAAATGGCCTAAAATGCCTCCTGAATGTTGTGCAGATCTAATACACACCTACAGGAAGCACTTGCTTGAGATTATTGATGCCAAAGGTGGTTCAACCAGTTATTAAAACACTATTTCCATTACTTTTTCCACCCTCACTTTGTATGTTTAATAGGTGTGTTCAATAAAGACGCAAAAGATCATGACTGTTTGTGTTTCATCAGCTTAGAAATATTGTGTTTGTTGATATTTGTGACTTTAGTGAAAATCAGATCATACTTCATGACCAATTTATGCAAAAATCTAGGAAATTACAAACAGTGCCATAGCTTTTTCTTGTGGCTGTATAATAAAAACATGAAGAACTCTTCCACACTATCTTGTTTACATTAGTGATATTTAGACTGAAACATTGTAAATGAACAAATATCACAGCTGCAAGTGGGACAGCATGCACATGTTTTTCATGTTTTCATTATGGTTCTTTTCCAGCATACTTGCAACATGTTCCGGTCTGCAAAGATAAATAAACATAATAATAAAAAAAGATGATAAAAAGGGAAAACATTGTAATGTATTTGTTAGTGTAATATCTCAATTTTCAGTGGCTTTCAGTAGACACCATTTCCCACAATCCCCTCCATGTCAGTGACAAGCTAAGAGAATAGCAGAAATTACAGCTGCTGGAAAAAGTACAGTATACAGTGCCTTGCGAAAGTATTCGGCCCCCTTGAACTTTGCGACCTTTTGCCACATTTCAGGCTTCAAACATAAAGATATAAAACTATAATTTTTTGTGAAGAATCAACAACAAGTGGGACACAATCATGAAGTGGAACGAAATTTATTGGATATTTCAAACTTTTTTAACAAATAAAAAACTGAAAAATTGGGCGTGCAAAATTATTCAAATCCACATAAGGGATGACGGCAACATTCATAGATCCTGGAATGCACAATGAGGGGCAATGTTCATTCCTATTACAGAGGCCCACTGAAATTTTTTTGAGGAAAAGCTGTGTTAGACTGCATATTGTTTATAGTAAAGTATTTTTATATACAAATATAAAAATGAAAATGTTTCTGGAGTGGGACTTTAATTAATTATAGAAGTTGTGCAGAAGCTGCCCATAGCTCTACACAGTGATCCATGTGTGTACTGTATGTGTTTCTATGCTGCTCCAAATGAGTCTGTTCTGGTTCAACTTGTCTTATTAAATGAGCTTAAAAATAAAGTGACACCTTAGTTATAAAACACTGAGCAGGCTGTAACACACAAGAGTGTGTTAAAGTTTGCCACAAGCCACCTGGGAGACACACCAAACATGTGGAAGAAGGTGCTCTGGTCAGATGAAACCAAAATCGAACTTTTTGGCAACAATGCAAAATGTTATGTTTGGCGTAAAAGCAACACAGCTCATCACCCTGAACACACCATCCCCACTGTCAAACATGGTGGTGGCAGCATCCTGGTTTGGGCCTGCTTTTCTTCAGCAGGGACAGGGAAGATGGTTAAAATTGATGGGAAGATGGATGGAGCCAAATACAGGACCATTCTGGAAGGAAACCTGATGGTGTCTGCAAAAGACCTGAGACTGGGATGGAGATTTGTCTTCCAACAAGACAATGATCCAAAACATAAAGCAAAATCTACATTGGAATGGTTCACAAATAAACATATCCAGGTGTTAGAATGGCCAAGTCAAAGTCCAGACCTGAATCCAATCGAGAATCTGTGGGAAGAACTGAAAACTGCTGTTCACAAACGCTCTCTATCCAACCTCACTGAGCTCGAGCTGTTTTGCAAGGCGGAATGGGCAAAAATTTCAGTCTCTTGATGTGCAAAACTGATAGAGACATACCCCAAGTGACTTACAGCTGTAATCGCAGCAAAAGGTGGCGCTACAAAGTATTAACTTAAGGGGGCTGAATAATTTTGCACGGCCAATTTTTCAGTTTTTTATTTGTTAGAAAAGTTTGAAATATCCAATAAATTTCGTTCTACTTCATGATTGTGTCCCACTTGTTGTTGATTCTTCACAAAAAATTACAGTTTTATATCTTTATGTTTGAAGCCTGAAATGTGGCAAAAGGTCGCAAAGTTCAAGGGGGCCGAATACTTTCGCAAGGCACTGTATCAGAAGAGAGTGTATGTGGGTATCATGGATAAGATAATTTCCTGCTGCACTGGTAATTGTTATTTTTAGGGACTTTCTATCTTTTGCCATTTCACCTGCCTCAGCTTTACACTGCTTATTAGCCACCTGACTGATTGCATCTCTGCCACATTGTCTTTGCTATATTACCTGCCTTGTTTCTCCAGATAGTTGCTCCCCAGTGACTTCTGAAAGCCTGTTGGATTTGCAGGCCAACTTAATGATTTCTCTGGATTCTGAGATTTTGTATTTTGGGACCTTATTGCAGGGGGGCCTAGACAGGGAGATGATAATAAATTAACAGCTGGGGACTGGAGGCTGTCCCCACCACACCAGCTATTTAGGACAGACAGGAATGCAAGATTCATATGGAAAAAAGTGATAATTTTTTTGGGGGGCTTTTAGGTTCTTTAGCTTTATTTATACTGCACATTTCCCCACATTGTGGCAACTCAATGTGCCTCAGATAAAAAAAAGTCATGCAAAGTTCAAAAACAGAAAATAAAAAAAAACAAATTTTCAAGTATAAAAACAAATGCAGGGCAGCATGGTGGCGTGGTGGTTAGCGCTGTTGCCTCACAGCAAGATGGTTCCGGGTTCGGGCCCCGGCCAACCCGGGGCCTTTCTGTGTGGAGCATAGGTTGATTGGTGTCTCTGAATTGCCCATAGGAGTGATTGTGTGTGTGTGTGTGTGTGTGTGTGTGTGTGTGTGTGTGTGTGTG
>NW_018128036.1:385341-397158 GCF_001952655.1 Monopterus albus
TGTGTGTGTGTGTGTGTGAGTGGTTGTTCGTCTGTGTGTTAGCCCTGCAATGGACTGGCGACCTGTCCAGGGTGTACCCTGCCTCTTGCCCGCAGCTGGCTGGGATTGGCTCCAGCCCCCCGTGACCCCGTTTGGGACTAAGTGGTTTAGAAAATGTATGGATGGATGAAAAAACAAACACATACTGATACACACATGCATCTACACACCCATACCAGTATTTATAGATCCTGGCACAAGTATGGGAAAAAAGATTATTCATAAGCAAAGGAAAGTAGTAGCAATAATGGTGACTGAAGGCAGGTCATCTGACAATTTATTCCAGAGAGTGGGACCAAGGTAACTGAAGACATTTACATGTAATGGTATTGGAAGCATTGATAAAAATGTTTTCTTTCTGATTGAGCTTCACCTTGTAAAACTCCAATATGTGTCACTTTAGATGGCAGTGACAACATATTTTTCATTTAGTTTAGAGGACTTGTTGCCCAGATGTGACATCTATATAAGAGTTTCAATGTTGCTCTTATGTTTCTGAATAAAGTACAGTACATCTTGGCATTATCTTTAACTTTCTGTGATCGCTGACTGTGCATACAACCCCAGTCACCTTACTTTTGGCCCAGTGTGATGTTACAAAATGGGAATCATCTGCATCTTCTTTTCAGTACACAGTACCAGATTTACCTGCTGCATGCTGGGTAAACTTCGTGCCATGGTGGCATGTACAGATGGAAGCCAGTGGAGAGTGTAGCCAGGATGGGGCTGTGTGTTTTCATTAAAGAGCAGGAATCAGCCTGACAGAGGCCATTACTTTGCTTTTGTGCTGGCCAGGAACTGATAGCTATGTACTCTCTCTGTGTTACTCACACATACTACACATCACGGTATGTTGGTATAGTTGTACCAAAGCAGGTATTCAGCTGTGTATATTCCAGTGTACAGTGGGTGTCTGAGGGAAGTGATAGGGTGTTCTTGTCTTCTTGTACCCATGACATCCTTGTCTCCCTTTTTTGTCCTCTTCTCTCTTGCTTGCTCTTCCTTCTCTATCCCTCCCCTCTCCTTCCTTTCCCTTGACTTTTTTTCCCTCCTCTCCCCTTTCTTTCCTCCCATTGTCACCTTCAGCATTGTGCCATCCATCTCTCCCACCAGGCTAATTGTGCAGAAACTCTGTGGGATGGTGGAATGGGTGGAGGATGTATTTAGAGAGAAAAAGAGACAGAGAGCAAACCACAGAATTTCATGCTGTTCCAAGTCTGTGGAAAGGAACTAGGAAGACTACAGTATGGTTGCAGCTACTTTTGGAAAGAAAAGGAGTTGCTGCTTTTTGTTTGTCTTTCGTCTGTCTGAAAGCCAGTGAACAGAGAGCCAGGAGAGGGGTCAGACACTAACATCTGTCAAATAGCCATGCGTGTGCCGTGGGTAGAATCAATGCACAGAGAAAATTACTGCAGTGCCAAGAATCATTTATTGAACAATATTATTGAAATATAATTGAGAGGACGGGATACAGGATCACCTTGTCAGTTTTTAGTCTTTGTCGCTCAGCAGAGGGGGTCAGGTAGTCTGTCTCACATCTGCTCTTCTCCCTGAGTTGGGCACATACGCCTGCCCAGCTCCGTTGCTGTCTTTATTCCCATCTCTCGAAGATGGGGGCCAGCTGATCAGCACAAGCTTGAAGGCAGAGAGTCACACTGCCTGTTTTTTTTTAAAAGGCCACACACATCCTTAGGTGATTGCTGGGTGAAGTGGCTACTGGGTCGGAGGTGAGGTGGGTGATGGGTGTGGAGTTCTACCTTTCAAACCTGTACACTCTAATCTCCCTTGCCAATGTGTTCCTGGCCTGGCTTACAGAATCCTGTCCCCACTTCTGTAGGAGTCGTCTGACAGTTGATGGTCTTCCACAACAGTTGGGGGGGTATCCTGTAGTCAGTGATGTTCTCTCCACACAGATGAGGAGTCGCTTGAAAAATGATTTTTCAGCTTTTCAAAGTAGCTCCTCTTTGCCACTCTAATCTCCCTTGCCAATGTGTTCCTGGCCTGGCTTACAGAATCCTGTCCCCACTTCTGTAGGCCTCCCCTTTGTCACAATGAAGTTCCTTGAGTTTTACCTGAGCTAGGGCTTGTTGTTGTTGCATGTGCAGAAGGTCTTGGTGGACACACACACATCCTCACAAAAGCAGATGCATGATGCCACAGTGTCAGTGAGTTCATCCAGGTCTGTATATGCAGCCTCAAAGACATTCCAATCTGTGCAGTCAAAGCAGCCCTGTAGCTCTGACTTTGCCTGCTTGGTCCATCTCTTCACTGTTCTGACCACAGGCTTCACAACTTTAAGTCTGACATTGTAGACCAGGATAAGATGGACCATGCAATGATCCGAGAGTCTCAGGACTGCATGGGGAACAGAGCGGTAGGTGTCCTTTATTACTGTGTGGCAGTGGTCTAATGTGTTCTTGTCCCTGGTGGGACAACTGACATGCTGTCTGTAGTTAGGCAGTTCATGGGTGAAGTTTGCTCTGTTAAAATCCCCCTAAAACAATGAATGGGGAGTCAGGATATTTCAGTTCCTCTCCAGTTATCTGTTCAGCCAGGTTGTATTTTGTATGTTTTCCTCTTGTATAGAGCAGCCCAGAAAGTGATTTATCACCAAACCTCGGGGTCCTGGCTGGGGGATCGGGGTTATATTTCATACAGGCATTCTGTAGAGCAAAACTATTGTTCTGGTGGCACAGGGCCCCTTGACAATGGCAGAATTGGTATAATTTTTGTGATGTGTGTGCTTTTGTTGTATAGCATCTCTTTTTGTGCATTTATATGCACTATTGACCTTTGCCTATCCAAATGTACTGCACTGTGTGTAGATTTCATGCAGGGGTTAAGTTGGTCTGGAACCAGCTTTCCCATCAAGTGACCTTCTTGTTAGAAACGCTCGACACACAGATGAGTGAGCGGAGAAAACAACAGACCCAGGCGGTTGGCTTTGGTGCAAGCAGTGGGATTTATTTACAGTGCCAACAGTGCGAAAATATTTACAAGAATTGTGGAGTAGAGAAAAGACCGGGTGTCGATCAGCGGTGGCAGGAATAGCAAGCAGTCAATGGAGTGATGATGGGCCGGGCTGCGGGTATTAGAGTCACTCCTGAATTGGTCAGCTTGGAGATGAGGATGGCTGAGGAAATAGCAGAGAGACAGATTACTGGAGACTGTGCATCGACCTGTGAAGGCGGTGGCTGGTGGAGCTGAGGGAAACCAGGGTCCAGAGAAGAGGTCCGATGCTGAGGGAAACCACATACGGCGGGGCAGGACAGGAACTCGGGTAAGCACAGAAGAGAACAGAGAATAAAAAGCATACTAGGCACAAGGGCAAACAAAAACGGTAACATACATGGGGGGACTGAAGACAAAGAAAGAACTAGCAGGGGAGTGATCGGTGAGTAGCATATAAATAAGGAGGGAGACTAACGAGGCGCAGCTGGTGAGAATCAGTGAATCGAGGCAGGTGTGTCTAATCGTGCAATCAGTGCAAGGGAGCTGGCTAGTGCGAGGAAAAGAAGTGAGGCAGGTGCCACCGGGTAAACCTGACACTTCTGGAGAATGGTCTAAGTCACTATGCTGCTGAGATGTGCTTTCTTTTGGCTGGAAGTGACTGAACAAACCTTAGACAGGAATTTTACTTCTGATTCTGTGAGTGTGCCTTGTTATTTACCATCTTACCAAAAATAAGACCTCAAATGGGAAACAGAAAACCTGAGTTAATAGAAATTGTTTTACTTTTAGGAGTAGAATTAAGAGCAATTTATCAACATTGCTATCTTTGGAAATCACTCCTGCCCTTACCAAATTGTAGGACAGCTCCAGCAGTGTCCAAACTGGTTAGGAGCTACCAGGAGGTGGCGTTCAGACAGAGATAAGCACACATACTCAGTGGGAGGAGAGATGTTTTACTTACACTTAGTGACCCTGAGCTCATTAAAAAAATACAGTTTGGCCATAAATGGAATAGTTTTTGTGACGGAGCTTGTGCAAGATGCAGTTGCTCCAACAAAAGGAAGAACACGTACCGTCTCCACTGAAACTGCAGTCATTGCATCTTTAGGCTATACTATTTATTGTTCAGCAACAGCATTGGTTTGAGTCAAAGCCGACAGTTTTGGTCATAATAAATGAGACCTCAATCGCTCTGACAGCTCCACTGATATCGCATAAATCTGATAATTTCCACACCGCTTACTGGTAATTAGAGTTGTTTTTGGCGGCCTATTTTAATTTTAGTTTTAGTCTAGTCTTTGTGTGAAGCTGTCATTTTAGTTTTTATTAGTTTTAGTCATGTTCATACTCTTTTTATTCTAGTCTAGTTTTAGTTGACGAAAACTGATGACATTTTAATCTTATTTTAGTCAGAATTATCCATGACTATTTTCATCTAGTTTTAGTCGACGAAAACTGATGACATTTTAGTCTAGTTTTAGTCAATGAAAATTGTATTTTAGTCTCTTTTTAGTAATGCAATTCTATTTAATCCAGTCAATATAGTATAAGTACCTAGTAATATAGAGGAAACCAAAATTTTCTTTTAGCCAAACCCATTTCAAACAAGGTTATCTTATTATATTATTGTTACCTTATAGACTCAAGAATACATCCAACACACATTTTGTGGCCACATTTCTCCCCATCTTTTTCCACAACACATTGTTTTCTTTTCAACTTCTATGTAATGAAAGTTTTTCCAAATGTTGTTTCTTATTTTTCTCCCAAAGATGAACCTCGGCTGGCCGGCCATTGGTCCCTTTCTCTGTGTCAGACTTAACCTTGTTTGTTGTTGTCTTCTAAATAATGCCGCAAGTGGAGCTTAAGGAAGTGACGTCTCCTGCGTCTGCGCAGTGCGACCTGATGCGACCAGTGGGACCTGATGCGGCCCCTGAAGCGAGACACAGGAAACAGAAACACTGACAAAATAATGTTAAAACGTGACAAAATAATGTTAAAACATTTCGTTTCGTCTTGTTTTGGTCAACGAAAATGAAGAGATATTTTGGCATAGTTTTTATTTTGTGAACCACATTTATTCTCATTTTTTTCGTCAACGATATTGCATTATACATTTACTTATAGTCATCATCACACGACCAGCATTTTTGTTGCATCTCGTCTCGTTTTCGTCACGCGATAAAGGTTCGTTGACGACAATATTTAGTCATAATTTTCGTTGACGAAAGCAACACTACTGTTAATCAGTGAAAAACCTGCTATAAATATGCATCTCACCAGTTTCCTTGGACACCAAACTATGAAAAAGTTAGCTAACCAGAGTGATTAACTCTGAAAAACAGTTTTCCTACCAGTTCAGTGGCCCCTTTACTGAAAATAGGAGGTTCAGAGATGATATAAGGAAGCCAGTTATGAGATAGATAAATTTATTCACAATATGTACACAGGGGAAATGATCAGGATGAAATATGTAATTCAAATGGTACATTTGTGAATGTTTGATGGATGAATGAATGGCTAAACACTATTGTTAGTGATGGCAGAAGATGGTTATTCTGGTCAAAAATTGAGCTAGATGCTAGATCTCAATTCTGGGGTTTAATCAGGAATATGAAGAGGAAAAATAACTGTTAATTGCTATAGGTTAGAGACTTTAACTTAGTAACTAATAACTACTGTTTTCATGAGACATCAGTTAGCCAGAGTGCACAAAGCTGTTAGCAGGTGTTAGCCATTTAGCTTTGGAGATTCCATGTGGCCAGGAGGAGAGAAGCACTGGTTTGAAGGCTCTCTGGGCCAGAGTCGAGCTGGGTCCAGTGTTCCGAGATGGTCTTGAACTGAAGACCTGGGATAGATCTGTTGTCGCCAGACTCCTGGATTCACTCTTGGGGGACGCTGCTTCTCAGGTTGCCAGTTCTCCTTTCAGAATGCTGGTTTCACCAGGGTCCTTCTATTATTTGGCTGTTTAGAGATGTCTGGCCAAAAACTGTATTTAATTTAAACCGATTGTCACAGGATCATTTTGATAGTGTCTCTGAAGTTTAATAGGGGATTCGGTTTAAAAACTTACTTTCGACTTCACTACACAAAGTTCCTTTTGTTCTCACTTTCATCTAAACTCAGAGGGCAATACATACTGTACTCAGAGGTACTGTATGAAGCATGTACCAAAAATACCAGAAAGCCCAACTGGAGAGAAGAGCAACGTTTACTTCTAGCTCAGTTAGTTGAGATGAATAAAGCTACTCTGAAAGGAAAATTCAGACTGGTAGTATCAGCAAAAGCAAAGGTGCAGTCTTGGGAGAATATAGTGCAACAGATTAATGCTTCATTCCCTCTGGTTGTGCGTACCAGTGAGGACTATGAAAAACATTGGTATGTGTTGCAGTCTAAAGACAGAGTGGGGATTGCAGCACACAAATGGGAGTCATCACACACTGATGTGCTATACCACTTATTCATAACTGCTGGCAAAGCTATCCTAATTATATTTAACTATGTGGCTGCTGAATTGTTCTTAGGGGGTGGACCACCTGCTAAACAGCTGTCCCAAGTCACACAGACAGTATTTAACATCCTGAAACAATCTAATACAAGTATTATGTGTGATGATTTCGATTATTTTCAAATACAAACAATAAACTAGTGTTGGTGTACATCAGGACACACCATCTCTCCTTAGAGGATGCAGCTAGAGGTGATCTGCAGTCGGTGTTTGGGAATCACAGATCTGCCACCAAATCCATGATACTAATTACACATATCATGAAAGCAGATTATGAGCCAAGATAAATACATAAAACCTGCAGATGTCCAGATCAGTCATGTTAGGCAGCAGGTATAGTCGGTCTATCCTCTCTGTGTGCTGTTGTGTGATATATTGTGTTGATGTTTGAATTTTATGGTGGTTTGATCAGCTTTAAAAGCAGTAGATAAGGTGGGTAACATCCACAGGCTTTTCACTCTGGCGGACCACAATCAGTTTCACAACAAAAGCAGTTATTACAAAATTGTTTTATTGTGTAATTTTAAAAATAATGCAATGTTTATAAAGTTAAATGCAAATAAACCTGAGACCCTTGTGGATTTCAAACACTGGATACAGGTGTAAACTATGCTACATAATTGTTGCTGGTTATAGGAACAGAGACTTGCTTTCTTCCATTCACAAATGCTGTTCAGTGTTATTAGCAGATTACTGAGTGAATATTTATGTAATTTAGCCACAGGGGTTGCAAGCCATTGGCTTCTGTGCCGGTCCCAAACACGGATAAATAGAGAGGGTTGTGTCAGGAAGGGCATCTGGTGTAAAAACATGTCAAATTTAAACATGCGAATCATCAGTGCGAATTCCATACCGGATCGGTCAAGGCCCAGGTTAACAACGACCGCCACCAGTGCTGTTGACCTACAGGGTGCTGGCGGAAATTGGACTACTGTTGGTCAAAGAAGGAGAGGAGGTAGAAGGATTCGAAGAGAGCAGGTGGAGGAACACCTGGAAAGGTGGAGGTCTGCTCTGGAAAGAAGAGGAATGAAAGTCAGTCGTGGTAAGACAGAATACATGTGTATGAACGAGAGGGAGGAAAGTGGAGCAGTGAGGTTACAGAGGGCAGAAGTCAAGAAGGTGCAGGAGTTTAAGTATTTGGGGTCAACAGTCTAGTGCAATGGGGAGTGTAAAGAAGAGCTATTTAAAGGAGTGCAGGTGGCTTGGACTGGGTGGAGAGAGCTGTCAGGAGTGTTGTGTGACAGAAGAGTGTCAGCAAGGAAAAGACAAGAGGCAGAGATGGAGGTAGCAGAGATGAGGATGTTGAGGTTCTCTTTAGGAGTGACCAGGATGGACAGGATTAGGAATGAGCACATCAGAGGGACAGCTCAGGTCAGCTGTTTTGGGGACAAAGTCAGAGAGGCCAGATTGAGATGGTTTGGACATGTACAGAGGAGGGATAGTGGTTATATTGGTAGAAAGATGTTGGAGATGGAGCTGCCAGGCATGAGGTCAAGAGGAACGCCAAAGAGGAGATATAAATGGATGTGCTAAAAGAGGACATGAAGTTAATTGGGGTGAGAGTAGAGGATGCCGAGGATAGAGTTAGGTGGAAACAGATGATTTGCTGTGGTGACCCCGAACAGGAACAGCCGAAAGAAGAAAAAGACTGAGTGAATATTTTTGTGCATTACTTCTGCATAAATTGTTTTTTCATCACAGTTCAGGAATGGAGTACATAACTGGCAGAAGAAGAAAATACAATCTATAATCTTTCCTCTCATATATTTGCATGTCCTGACATCAGTGAGTTAGGCTTCCTCCCTGCTATTTAAAGGGGATGAGAGGAGCTAGTTTGACTGGACATAATTTTATCGAGCCTAAATAACTGATACATTTTTTGTGAAGGTCTATGACACAGCCTTTGACCCCTCATCTCACATCCAGCTAACAGGATGTCATTCAGATATCAACGTAGGTGTCAGTGTGTCAAACCAAATAACCTAAAAGCGAAAATTGCCAGTGGTGAATGCAAAATTGTGGACAATACATCATCAAATGCCAAATCGGATGTATAAGAGAAATTCATTGTAGTTACAGCCGGTGAGAACAACGTTATCAGTGGCTTTGCTGCTTGTAAATAGTGCCAAAAAGTGCTGGGTCAGTTCTGGATTTCATTTAGAAATAACTCCGGGTACGGGGTAAGGTCTGATACGGAGCTTTGTGGGTGTGGATTTGTCCAAATCTGACCTGTGCAGGACTCTGGCATGAGCTACTGTTTTCCTGTGGACAAAGCGAAGATAATGAGCCTGGCAGGTGTGCTATCTTGGCTATCATACACTACACAAGTCAGGTTTTGCTCAATCTAATTTCAGGTTAAACACTGACCTTCTTCGTTGGTTACTTTTAATGTTCAACTAGTGAGGTTACATTTGTCTAACAACTTGAGAAACTTGAGACAGAGGTGCTGTTGACTAATCATACTGAGATGTGTCCATGCACACATATCACATTGAGTTCTGATCCTTTTCCAAAATTTCCAGCACTTCTTTTTTTCTAGTGCTTTCCTGTTGCTTTGTGCAAGTTGGTGACATAAATCACACCTCTACAGTGTGTTCTGTGCCCCACTAAACCTAGGTGGTTAGATGTAGATACTAAAGCTGTTAACATTGCTCTTTACTGAAAACCCTATGGCCTTTGTGTACTTAAACACTAAAAGTACCTTTTGTGTCTGTATGAAGTGTGACACCCTATACTGAAACCACGTCCCATGCAAATGCTGGGAACATGCCTCTCAGGTCCTTTTTGATTCAGTGTCAGAATAAACCTACATTTGTTCCCTTTTATAATATGTGTTTAATATTTCATGATCTTAATTTAGTGTTTACAAAGAATGTCGCCTATCGTTAATTGCGTATCTGTAGTCAGTATAGTTTAATAATGTACATCTTACTATTTTCAAATATTAGCCAAAAGTCTGTTTAAATGTGTGAAATGTTTGGGTCAGTGAGGTTCTCCTCTCTGAGCAGTGGGTCATTCACTGATTGGCCAGAGGTTAGAAAAACAAATCATTCCTTTTAAAAACTGATCACCTCTTGAGAAAAAGTGCACAAGAAGAGAAATAAAGAAAAGAGTACTTTAAAACTTGATCCAGGAAGCCCAAGGTACTGTACCTTTGGCCTTCTCACATCCAGCTACTGGTTCATTTGAAACTCACAGTCCTCCCATTAACTGGACATTGTTTCCTGTTGTTGTGCTATTAGTAGTGTATAATTGTTTGCCATAGTCATAATAATAAACATGTAAACCTAAGTTGGGCATCTCTTGTTTTCATTTTCATCACAAGTGGTCACTTCTTGTGTGCTGATTCCTTTTGCTACCTCATTTGTTCACAGTTGAGTTCTCCCCAAAAGATTATCTCTGATTCATAAATGTCAGGGCCGCTTGGCGGCCGCTGCCTCTCCTTCGTTTTTCTCTCCTCTACTCTCTCTATCATGTGGGCTCTGCACCTCAGCTGTGTTGCATTCCAGTAATTAGCAACTGGTTTGTCACTGCACACAGCTGGGGTGCATCCCGATGATTACTTTTTCCTCCCTATTTATACCTCGGGCAGACGCTCCGCCGTCGCCGGATCATTGCGACTTGCAACTTGCGAGATGTTATGGACTATACTTACCCTGTGTAAGTCCAAATAAGTTTATGTGTGACCCGCATGATTTAGACGTGTTTAGATGCTACGCTGACAGTTCCTGTGCGTTTTGGCTTGACCTATTCTTCCCTTATTGTAAGTATTATGGACCCTGTTATGTTGTCACTTTGTTGTTTTACATTAAACCTCCTTTTTGTATTAGCACCTGGGTCAGCTATCTTGAGTCCTACCCCTAGTTTTCCCTCACCCTCCTGGTGAGGGGGACTAAACCATAACAATAAATTCTTCATGGCACACTATCAAGAAGGCAAAGTGTTATTACATCTGACTGTATCAGCCATATCAGTGGACAAATGGTTAAATGAGTTGATTTGATTTGATTTGATTTATTCTGTCAAGCATGTAAAGACAGTTGATATGTCAACACACATAATTTTACACACATCCAACAAATGCTAATCCAATATCAATTTGCTTATACCTAGAACATGCTTGAATGGAGTAGGAAGAAGTCAGACTTATCCAGTCCTACCCCATGACATCATTGGTTTGCAAGCAGTATCTCTACATAAATAATTCTCTTCTACACCACACAAGTAATATACTAAAAAAATTATAACAGTGTTAACATTCTTACATAATTACATTCTTAAATAATTATCTTCTACACCACACAAGTAATATACTAAAGAATTATTACAAAGTGTTAACATTCATACACCACACCCTCAATGTTCCATCTAATTAATCATTAAGCCTGTTCTTGTATATGTCTTGATTGACACATACCTTTATATTTATGTTTAAACTCGTCAATTCTATTACTATTTTTTATGTCTACACTTAAATTATTCCATAGTTTTACCCCACTTATGGAAATACAAAATCTTTTTTTGGTTGTACGTATAGCATGAATTTTTAAATTTAACTGACCCCTTAAATTGTATCCCCCTTCCCTTTCATTAAATAGTTTTTGAATTCCACCAGGTAATAAATTGTTCCTGGCTTTATACAAAAACACAGCAGTCTTATATCCCACTAAATCAAAAAATTTTAACAATTTAGACTGTATGAAAGCTACATTGGTGTGATCCCTATACCCCATCTTATGCACAATTCTTATCGCTCTTTTTTGTAATATATACAATGGTTGAAGTGAGCTTATGTATGTATTTCCCCAGTTTTCAACGCCATACTCTAAGTATGGTAAAATCAATGAAGAATACAAAACGTGTAGTGCTTTCCCGTCCAAAATATATCTAACCCTCGCCAATATCGATATATTTTTTGCTATTTTATTCTGAACATATCTAATATGCGATTTCCAGGAGAATTTGTCATCAACTATGACACCTAGAAATTTAATTTCATATACTCGTTCGATATTAGCTCCCCCAATTTTCAATTGAAGTTCATTATCTAGTCTACAATTCCCAAATACCATAAATTTAGTTTTATCCAAATTCAGAGATACTATATTACTGTCACACCATTTCTTTATCTTCTCAAGTTCCTGTGAAACCCGTCCAGAGAGTTGCTGTAGGTATATGGTAGTGTCATCAGCAAACAAAACCACTTTCACTAAATCAGAAACCTTGCATATATCACTAATGTATAATATAAATAATTTAGGTCCCAAAACAGAACCCTGAGGCACTCCACATACAATATCCAGCTCACTCGATTGGTA
>NW_018128036.1:398004-399185 GCF_001952655.1 Monopterus albus
TGAGGGTCCAGCGACCCCTTCATACTCTCCTTGTCTCGGCATACTGGTCCTCGGCGTGCTGGTCATGGGTCCTGGATCCTGGTTCCGAGGTCTGGTCACTAGTCGATCATACCGCAGGAACGCGATGTCTCCCCTCACCCTGGCCTCCCTTAACTTCGGCATCAACTCCCTTCTTCTCTTCCTCACAGACTCGGTGTAATCTTCATTTATATAAATATTAGATCCTTTAAGCTTCTTTGCTTGTTGCAATATGTGTGCCTTATCTTTCTCTTTCATCAACTTTACCATCACCACCCTCGGACCATGATCAGACGGTTTCCCAACTCTGTGAGCCCGCTCCATCTCAATTTCTTGATGAATTTGCAGTTTATTTTTTAGAATCTCCTTCACTTTACATTCCGCTTCCGTCCAGCTGTCTCCTTGATTCCCTCAAAGATGAAGTTTTTTCGCTTGGACTGTGCTTCCAAATACTCCATTTTATCCGTTATAGCTATTAAACTGTCACAAGTTTTGTAGATGTCATCCCTTGTCTCCTTGGTTTGTATTTTCTGTTCACCCATGGCAGTTTTAATCACATCCACCTCTCGCTGGGTAAACTGCAAACTCGTTTTTATCTCCTGTATTTCTCTGGTCATGTCGTCGAGTCTCTTGTTGTTTGTCTCCATAATTAGTTGCACGAAGCCTTTGAAGTTTTCCTGCTGTTGGTTCATCAGCGCAATGTACATCTGTTTCTGCTGATTCACAATGTCTATTACTTGCGCCGCTCTGTGATACACTTCTTCTGCCTCCATATCCTCATTCGCTTCTGATTTATTAGCTCTTTTCCCTCTTTGAGGCATTTTAATAGTTGTGAAATTGTTCCAAGACTTGAAAGTGTAAAAAATGTGAAAAATCGTAGATCAGACAAGAGGACCAGTAAAGATGTCTGCTCTCGCTTGCAACCCGGAAATATCAACAAGTGTTATATGTGATAATTCTTATTAATACCACCACCCCCCACTCCCATATTCCTACACTCTCAACTGATTGGCAGAAGGCCATCATTGTTAAGCCCACATCAGACTCCAGTCTTTTGGACTACCAGTGGCACCACTCTTTTCTGTTATTGTATGCTTTTACTTAGTATCTGCAGCATTTGAATATCAGCAGCTACCATCCTCCTCTTCTCTTTTTCCTTTAAT